>NC_056747.1:868461533-868601533 GCF_019279795.1 Protopterus annectens
GAAAGTAAAAGAAGTTTTGGAACAAGATTAAAAGAGCATATTAGGGATGTTAAAAAAGGAAGGGAAGAAAATCCTGTAGCCTTACATTTTAGGGATGTACATAATTGCAATCCACAAGGGTTAGAAGCCACAGTTTTAGAACAAGTTGTATGTGATGGTATAACCGTAAATAATGTGCAAAGTAAATTATGGAAAAAATCAAATTTTGAAGTTTGGTACTTTGCACCCTAGTGGATTAAATAGGGAATGCAACCGGAAATGTATGCTTTAATTAATGATGTAATTGTTTAATTGAATAATGGTTTTAAGAGTGGCTGTATTTAAGGAATGTAGTAAATGAATGAAGTATACTCTGTAAAGGCATTATTGCCGAGGCGCTAGAGAGAGAACTTGTTTGTTATTTTAAAAAAGTAATTTTTCTTGCATTGCACTGGCCATAATTCTTGGTGGTTGTCGTCATGTTTCCCCATATTTGTTTAGAATAATAGACCTTAAAATGGAGTGGAAATGACAAAAGGGGTCAGCACTTGCATGTTATATCCATGTGTTTTGCTGTGGCAATAGAAAGTTATTGCATGCTTTAAAACTGGCTTATAATGAATTTGCAATCATGTTTATTACAGGAGTTAAAAGAATGGTTTTAGTTTAATGTTTAAACGTTGATATGTGAATATTTTTTTATGTATGGTTTAAAATGAGAATGAAATTAAGTGCTGTATTAAATATTTGAACTCAAGCTTGCTCTGAAACTTTCTAATGGTTGATTTTCAGGCTTCATTGTTCCTAATGTGTGACCTGGAAGTAATGCTATTTTTTTTCTCATATACTGCTTAACAGACTTCTCAGCTATATTTTGTAGGAATGTATGTATTTTCAGGCTTGATTTACCCATATATATGATGTACCAATTTTTGCTGGTATGTACCTATTTTCAGGCTTGATGTATTCCTTCACACAGTTTTGTAAATCCTCTTCATCACACGACTTGTGAAAGTGCCTAGTATACAGAAAGCCACATTAGTTGCACCAATAATTTAACAAAAGTGAGCACACATCTTACATCTCCCCTTTTCAGAAACGAAAATAAATGACAATGTGTGGTGGCATTTTGTAAAACAGTTAATTAAAGTTTACATATTTTCCATTGTCTTTTAGATAACGTGCTTATATTTTTCTAGCATTTTTATGGCTCTATTTTTTAAACACCTGTTTCTATGAAGTATCCCACATTATTACTGGAAGCAGGAAGATTTATGTGCTATTTGGTATCGGAATTTTTTACTAATTAGATGTGCCTACTTTTCAAAGGCCTCTCTACTTATTTTCAAAGTCTGTATACTGAGATGTATGCTGCTGAATGACATTTGAGACAGGGTTTAGAAAAGGTAAATTAAAGTAGCCAAGAGCTGTAGTTTCTTTCTGTGACTGCATTTTGTGGCATGAAAAACAGTGGTTGCAAGGCATTCATAACTCAGATTTTCACTTTTTCAGATGAAGATCTTCAGCTAAAAAAACAGTCCCTGCAAGAAACAGAAGAAGAAGAAGAAGAAGAACAGAAAACAGAGGGCTCGTAAAAATTATTCAAGGCCAGGATTGTAAGTAGCACTCTAGTCATACCTCTCAACCTCTTAGCACAATAAATCTGTACAAAGCAGAAAATAATGGCGGGATAAAGGGCCAAAAATAGGGACAGATTTTAAATACTGTTCTCATAAAATTTGAAAGTTATTAAAAGGTTTTGTGTTACCATTCATTTTCTGAAGGACATGAAGTCTGAAACTGAAATATCTGTCATTATTTAGTGATTTCAGTCCTCAGTGATTTGCTAGAAAACCAAACATTTTCTGAGGAACAGACCAAAAATATGAGGCAAAAATCTGGCCATTCTGCAGAAATCTAGAGAGTTGAGAGGTATGACTCTAGTTCATCTTAATCCTATTTGAACCCACCATGGAATGTAATTTATATGGCTGTTGTGCAGTTGTTATTCAGTGTCAACTGGTGACTTCAAAGAAAGGGTGGGCTGCAGGAAGCAGTAGAGAACGATTAGAGAATCACTAACCTTTTAAAGAGACAGGATCACTTCATTGAGCCCCGATGAAAATAAAGCCCCCAATCTCAGTGATGTTTCATAGAAAAATTAGTTGGATCTAAAGCTTAAAGTTCATCTCAGTAGCTCCCAACAAACTGAGAGATGATAAATGCTTGCAGAGATATAGAGGTCTTGTCTGGGAATACTTGCCTGCCCCCCTAATCCTCCAAAAAAATCAATACTTCTGCGTTCCTCGCTGGTGTTAGAGCGGGATGAAAGTAAAATCACAAATGACCACAGGCATACATCATACACCTGAGGGTTTGGGGGAGGAAACCGGTGCACCTAGATAAAAAAAAACTTACACATATATAGGGAGTACATGCAGACTCCACACAGAAGGTGTTACTGCCAAGAACTCAATCAGAGAACCAAGTGTTGCGAGAAAGCAATTCTGCTTACTGCATCACTTTGCCAGTGGTCATCTGCTGTAGCACACATCCTGCCCAAACTGCCACAGCCCAACCAACAGACCTCTGACCCAGCAGTTAAACACATTTATTGAGTATGCACACATTAGATATCAGACTGTAATAAAATAAAACAGTTGGCTACAATATTTTAACACACACACACACACACACACACACACACACACACACACACACACACATCCATCAATTATACCCATTTGCATGACTGTAACTATACTCGTATCTTTGATTGTGATTGAACTAATGAATAAATACATAACCATCACAGAAGTATTTTCTAAGATCACTGCTGTCAGAATACTGTGTGCAACCCACTGCAACGTCAACTGAAGAGTCAAGGAGAAAGACAAAAAATAATGTGGGAAAAAGGATCAAAATCAGGGACATTGCCCTTAATTTTGAACATTGTTAGAATCACAGGCTTTGCACTTGCATGCTTTTTATGGAGGTTATTAAGTCTGAAACTTAGCTGTCAGTAATTATTTAGTTGACTGCAGTTCTCACTGATTTGCCAGAAAACCACTACATTTTGAGGAACAGACCAAAATATTGGGCAACATCAGAAAAATGAAAAATCAGAGACAGTTGAGAACATCTATGCCAGCCCCACTGCATACATACATGCATATGTATTATACAGAAACACACATACTGAACCATCAATTACAGACAGTTATATGGTTGTGACCATAACTGCCACACAGGAATGTATCTTCTCAGTTTACGGTTGTCAGAATACAGTGTGCAACTCACTAAACCCCCCCAACACAGTTCTCAACCTCTTAGCTCAAGTATCTAGGAAAAAACTAAAACGTAATGGTGGACAAAGGATCAAAATTAGAGAGAGAGAGAGAGAGATACTGTTCTTATTTTATATATTTATACTACTTTTGGCTTTTTCCCGGTTAGGGGTCGCCACAGCGGATCACCTGTCCGCTCATGATTGACAGTAGAGTTTTTATGGTGTTGAGTTGCCAGCCCGGCTCCCAACCTTCCACTGAAGGCACACACATGCACACACTCATACCTAGGGCCAATTTAGAGTGTCCAATCCACCTACAGCATGTCTTTGGGATGTGGGAGGAAACTGGAGCACCTGGAGGAAACCCACGCGACCACAGGGAGGAAATTCAGACTCTGCACAGAAGGCACCCCAGCCGAGGATCGAACCAGAGAACCTCTTGCTGTGAGGCAACAACACTAACTGCTGCACCACCATGGCTGCCCACTGAAGGCTAAGTCTGAACCTCAAATATGTGTCATTATTTAGTAATTGCAATCCTCATTCAGTTGCAAAAAAAAAAAAAAAACAACTAGCTTTTGCGAGGAACAGATCAAAATATGAGGGAAAAATTGGAGATATTCTGTGATAGCAGGACGAGTTGAGGCGTCTGTACCACCAAACATTCTAGCAGATAACCCCTCCCACACACACACACACACACACACACACACACACACACACACACACACACACACACACACACAATTATGAGTTACTTGTATCACTGTACATCAAAATTTTGATTGTAATCAAATGAGTGAATACATTCATAAATAACTAACCATAAGAATGCCTGCAGACAGAATACAATGTGCAACCTACTTCATTGCCCCCCTTCCATACTTATCAACTTCTTAACTCAAGAAACAAGGAGAAGGATAAAAAGTGGGGGACAAAGGGTAAAATCAGGAACAGATATTGTCATTATGTATTTAGAAAGTAGCTAGAATAATATTTGTATAAGCATGCTTTTTATGAAGGGTATTGACGTCTGAGACACAAGAGTCTGTCATTATTTACTGACTGCAGTGCTCATCTACTTGGCAGAACCAAGGCAAAACACAAAAGCATTGTGAGGAACAGACCAAAATATATGCCAAAATTAGAGACATTTTGTAAAAGCACACACAGCATTAAACATAACCACTTGTATGACCGACTGTACACCGTAGAACTTTGATTGTGATGAAGTGAATGAGTAAATACATAATAAAATATATAAAATAAAATAACTGATTCACAGAAATGTATCTTATTGTCTAACTTGCTGTCACTGCAAACCCCCATACCCTTCAAAGAATCAAGGTGAAAGGCGGTATTAAAAGTAGAGGACAGAGGACCAAAATCTTTGTCCTCACATATGTATATAGAAGCTAGAATAATAAACTTTGCATTAGCACGCTTTTTCTTTTTTTCTAAATGTTTTTATTAAGATTTATGGTAAAATAACAAAATGTAACATTATCATACATATAGCAATTGAAAAGATAAAAATTAGGTAATTAAAAAAAACACGGTTTTAAAGTTTATAGTTTTTGCAATTGTATATATATATCATATTCTTTTTTGATTTCATGTAACTTTTGACAAATTATCAATAAAAAAAAGATTTAAAAAAAAAAAACACGTACAACTATTTACATGGAGTCTACATGAGGTAAAAAGATTGAAAATGTCAAGTAGTATATGATGCTATCTTCCATTTGAGTTGACCACTGTCTACTTATTTAATAGTTGCTTAAGTTTCATCCACGAATTATAAGAAGTGGTGATTCTTGAAGTTCATTCCTTGATTGACAATAGTTCTTTATGACAAACTTCAGTTGCAATGTTGAGAAATTCTTTTATTGATGGTGTCGATTCACTTTTCTAGTTTTTAGTGATCACTTTCCTTGCAATTGACAGGAGATTCCAAAGAAGAGGATGATTTATTTTTTTCACGCACAGTGGGATTGGAGTATTAAATAAGATTAATGATTTATTCAGTTCACACTTGTCAGTGAATAATGCCTGTAAAAAGAATTGATATTATTACAAAATGGTTTTATTGTAATAGTCATATATCATATGTTGCCAATCTACTTTTGTGTTCAACTTACATGTCCAACATCCACCATTTTTTTTACATTAGTTCAATTTTGTGTGACGTAATGAATGCTTTATGCATAAACTTCCAAGAAAATAGCTGCCATTTTAAAGATGACGTGGTTTGTTTAGAGGATGATAGCATCATTTATTTCATCCTCATTTGGATTTTAATTGTTAATGGATTTGAAATAAACCCAATCATTTTCTTTACAGTATTATGAATTATAGATTTAGATAGAAGTCCTTTTTCTGTTGTATTTTGATACAGCAACATAAAGAAGAGGTCTATAAATTTTTAACTCTTTTTATTGAAGATTGCATTAAATTTACTCTTCTTTTTTGAATATCTACAATTTTGAATATCTAACCACATTTCATTATCAATTTTTTTCTCTAAAATGAAATATAGAGAATGTAACTTTTCTTTGTCCATCAGCTGATGCCAAAATAACAGATTTTTTCTTTAAAAGCAGACATTGTAGTTATATTAAAAGTGATTAGATTATTTTGTGTAAAAACTATAGGGAATGTTAAAAATGGCCAAGCTTTATATTCTTGATGTTTATATATATACTTTCTAAAATTAACCAATATCATGGAGATGTAAGAATAATTTATTAATTGATTTTGATTTTCCAATAAATATTATTTTAATAGCCAAAGAAAGTTATTGTTGATTATCTTATTATGACATCCATGTATTAGATGATTAGATTTTAAATAAATACTCTCCTTTATTTCTTTCCATTTGGCAGCGTAATTATTATTTGCCCATAAAGTAATTCTCTTTATAATAGTCGATAAAGAGTATAATTCTAGTTCAGGAAACCCTATCCCCCCATAATTCCAACTTGTTAAATGATGAGTAAGAGCCAGTCTAGGTTTGTTAGGGTACCAAAAAAAATTCTAAGCATTAAAGTATTAAATTCTCTGATGTACTGCTTTGGAGTGAGCAGTGCTAATTGTTATATTATATATATTTTGGGAGTATTATCATTATAATTATTGATAGTCTCTCTTCAAAGGTAAATAAGAATTTGTTCCATTTATTTATAAGATTTTTAATATTTTCTAAATTATTCCTACAATTTATATTTATTATGTCTTTAATGTTTTTAGCAAGAAATATTCCTAGATGTTTTATCATCTTGTACAATTTATCTAGACAAATCTTTCTTCCATGCCTTCTATATTAGAATTTATACACAGAATTCTTGTTATATTATTTAAGATTTGGTGTGACAGAGCAAGATGCAGAGGATAGGAAGAAATGGAAAGAGATGATCCGCTGTGGTGACCCCTAATGGGGAAAGCAGAAAGATGATGATGATGATGTATTTACTTTGTAGTTTATATTTATTATTAAATATAAGACCAGATTTAGACTGAAACATTTATATATCCTCAAATAAGGAATTAAGTAAATGTTTGTTATCCTTTAATGTTAAAGGTGTATCATCAGGAAACAGAAGTATTTTTGAATTTAAATTGCTGTTTCTTTGAATTCCTTTGATATCTGTTTTCGATCTTATGTAGTTTACAAATGGTTCCATTACCAAAGTGAAAAGTAAAGGTGACAGTGGGCATCTCTGTTTTGTTCCTTTAGTAATCATAATTGATTCCAAGACATAAGAACCTATTTTAACATATGCTAAGGAATTTTCATATAGGATACTTATGAGCTGCAGAAAACCATTTGAAAAATTGCACTCTTTTAGGACCAGTAGTAAATATTTCCAATTACCTGTATCAAAAGCACTGTTGATATCTAAACTTATTAAGGTTAAATCATCTTTTATATTATTAGCATAATCAATGATAGCTAAAATTCTTCTGATGTTGTCATAAGTATTTCTGTTTTTACAAATCCAGTTTGATCATTATTAAGTGTGAAAAAAATTGTTGAATTCTATCTGCTAATATAAACATTAATATTTTGTAGGCAAAATTTAATAATGATATTGGCCTGTAAAATGTACATTCTGCTGGGTCTTTATCTGCCTTTTAAGATTAGAGATATGAGTGTGTATTTCCATGAGGTTGGAACTAGTGATGAATCTTTCACTAACTGAAAAACATGGAGTAAGATATTTAATGATTCCTTAGGCATAAATTTATAGAGTTCTGATGTAATGCCATCAATACCTGGCACTTTATTAGGTTTTAATTTATTCATTTAATGTTTAAGTTCTAACATTAATATAGGTCTATTAATTGTAATTGTTTCTTTGTCAGCCTATTTTTAATGTATTTCCGAATAAAGGCTTTAATTGCATCTTGTGAATCCAATACTAGATTGGTTTTATTAATTTTGCTAAAACAAGTTTTAAACTCTTTTTTTTCTTTTTATCAGCTGAGTATAATTCCTTGATGTAGTTTGTTTTAACTATCATTTTTGTTCTGGATGCTATTTTATGCATTGACTTAGGGTTTATAGTGTAGTGTGTTAATTTTCTCTTTTGTAAAGTTATTTTCATTTTATGATTTAGGATTTCTATGTATTTACTTTGTGGTTTATTAATTTCTTTTATTGAGATATTATTGCTGTTTGACTCTCTAATTTTAATTTATCAATTTTCCATTGTATTTCAGGTAATTCCTTATCCTGTTGTTTTTCTTTAATGCATACCAATTTATGATTTTACGATTTAAATAGGATTGTAAAGCATCCCATATACAAATTTCAAAAACATATTTTGTATTGTTAAATTCCATGTATGTCTGTATCTCGTTATAAAAAATCTTTCAAGTCTTTTAGGTTGGTTATATTATGCTGGTATTCTATTAGTGTGAACATTTTTATTATGTTTTAAAAGTATTTCAAATGTTTTGGCGTTATGATCAGAAACCGAGCATGTGACTAATTTGACATTAGACTGGTAATTAAATCATTGGAAACATTAACTCTATCAATTCTTGCTTGTGTTCCTTATCTGTTTGAGAAGTGCATGAAAAATAGTGAATCCGAGACTGCATATTCATTATTATCTTTGATATTAAATAAATCAATGAAATTTATTAAAGCTTTGGCTGTTGCTGATAGTCTGTTTTCCTTTTGTATTAGCATCTTTTTCATTTAATATGCGGTTAAAATCTCCTGCCCAAAAACTTTTGATTGATGAACAACCTGTTCAAGATGTAGTTTAACATCTATACCAGGTATCCAGTAAATATTAATTAAAGTATAAATCTTCCCATTAATTTCTAAAGTGACTAAACAAACATTCCTGTATCATCACTATAAGTATGTAATATATTTGGTACTGGTGTGTTTTTCCATAAAATGACTACACCTATTCTTTTCTGATCATAATGTGAACTATGACAGTATATGTGTTATTAATCATATATGTGTCATTTACTAACAAGTGTGTTTCTTGAATAAATATGACCCGTGAAGAGAGTAATTTTAAATATTTATTTCAAAATATATATTATCAATATGTGTACACCACTTGAATAGTGTTAGTATGTATAAGTTTATTGGATATAATATTAATATATACAAATTGGATGTACATGTTTGTAGACACCAAACAAGTGAAATATTACATAAAATATTAAACATAAAATTGCTTTAATTTTCAGTCCCCACATGGAGTAGAACACTCTTGACTTAGATATTGACTCTGTCCAAGTCATACTGTGCAAAAATAGAAGCAGAACTAACTCCCCTCTTTTATTCCATAAATATATTTGAATGATAAAAGTGAAAGAAATAAGATAAAGAAATGTTATATATTTTGATATAACTTTCAATATACACGTCTCTTTAGATTAAATTAATTAAATGGTATATATTTTTATTTTGTAAGGTATTTATAATAGTGTATTATAATTTTATATATATCTATATATATATATATATATATATATATATATATATATATAAATGAATTTCAGTTACCTCATTATTTAACAGTATTGTAACCTTTAATGCATAACTGTGCATAGTGACTGTAGTATATACATTCTGCAACCCTAAAGAATGCATAACAAAAAGAAGAAAGGGTTGACAATGTTCTTCTTTTTTCCCCTCCCCCTTCTCCCTTCTCATTTTCCCCTTTCATTTTTTAAGATCTGTGTTCAAAAAGCTGTCCCTATTTTTGAGCTCTTGTTTCAGCTCTTTTCATATTTTTTCTTTTTTTTCTCCTTCCTCCTTTTTTCTCCCCCCCCCTCGCAATTATCCTGCCCCAAGAGGTTGAGAGGATACTTCCACAAATCCATAAACAAGTCTCTATACTGTATTGCAAACTGCCTGTCTCCTAAGGGAATAAAGATGCTGTGTAGTATGTCTTCCCCTGCTCTTCCGTATATAACACATACCAGCAATCGCTCACTAATGAAGTCTCCTAAAAAATATCTATTACTAAAATGAAGTTCCGATTGTTTGGACCCATCTAGTACCAACTTTAAAAGTATAAGCGAGGAAAACAGGTACAGCAGCCAAAGGACAAAAGTATCATTTGTCAGTGAAAGATCTACATCCTGTGGTTATAGTATCCTATACACAGAGAGAGAGAAAGTCATTGAACACCAAGATTTGCAAGCAGAATCTACAGCAGTGAGGGTTAAAAACACCCAGACAGTTCAAACAGTAGTAGAAGATAATCAGGAAAGGACTTGCATTAATCTGGCTTCCACAAGCTATTTTATCAATAGACTATGCTTTCAAACTGACTGCTACTGGACTGCCTGGATGCAATTGTGGAAGAGCTATGAGCTTGGTGGTCTGTATGTATTTTGAAAGAAACAGACTCTCTCTCCTATGTTTGTTTACTAACAGAAGTCAGAATCAATGAAAAGAGGTTTACTTTCAACTGGACAGCTCTATTTTTTTAATAAAAAACAAACTCCATTCTAAATGGATGGACAGGACATCCTGTGATATAAACGTGAGGAAATACCTCCCCCCCCCCCCCCGTAACATCCAAAAAGCTCCTGCTATGAAGAAAATCAGTTCAAACTGATATTTATTTACTTATAACAGTCATTCTGGCCATTTCAATGTATGTTCCTTACATTGTGTGTTAAAGATATATATATTCATGTCAGTACACACATGAATATTCAGTGATTCAACTGCATCATCAGGAAATCTCAGAGGGGAGGTGCTATTTGCATGAGACTTGCTGTTGTTTATTTTTAAGTCACTCCAGAAACATTTAGCCCACAAAACTCTAATCACAGAAGAATCTGATCCAAAATATCACATAACTACAGTAATAATAAATTTTATCCACGAGCCATCCCCAATGCTGCAGAATCTGAATTTGCGGTGGGAGTTTTACAAATTCTGAGAACGAGACATGAGAGAAAATCTTCATCCATCACGCAACTTCGCTTGAGCTCAGGACTATCTGCATCACAAATTATTCATATCTATAAAGTACAAATCATGAAACCCACCACCATCTCTCAATCACTCGATCAGTAAATAAAGCGCAGCTCTTCCAATCAGCTGCATAAACAAAATAAAAAGTTCAAGTCACAATGAACCACATCCCAGAACAACCCACATCTCCATCACATTCATGAAAAAAGAGCACAAGTCATGCATGTAAAACTCCCAGTTCCACCAAACACATGAAACAGGACCCACGGCATCCGAGCTTCACAGTTCCCTCCAAAAACCAACCGAGCTAGCCAACTAGGGAAAAGTCATACAACCAGGCATTTATCTAATTATAAAATCTATCGGCTAAACACACAAATACCAGGAACACAAACTTTTCACAACACTATTGGAATAGATTTTTTTAAAAAGAGGAGAATAATATTATTATTGCAGCAGTATATGTTTCCTGTTCATGTCAGCTAATTGCTATATTAACATGCAGGCCCTAATTAGCATTTTTAATATACTTTTATGTAATAGTATGTTTTCTTTTTTAATGAATTATTTTAATACTGAATTATGCTATATTAAGTGATTATTATTCTAAGATATACCTTATGACAAACATTTGCTATACTGATTCTAGTTATTAAAGCATATGTTTTAACTAAGAATTAAAGAACTTTTCATTTTAATTAGGACAAGATTTAAAATTAGCAGAGCAACTATTGATATGTTGTGGTTTAAAAAGAAGGAAAAAATAAGTAAGAACTGGTATATGCAAATGAGCAACAATACGAAGTAAACACAGTTACCTTTGTGTTTACATCCAGATTTCTTTTTGAGGCAAAAAGTATTTGGAATGAAATATGGACAATACTTCTTATATAGAAGTATACATTAAACAGTCTAACAAAAGTAATAATGCTGAAGTTGTTTAGTCATTTTTCTTTCATATTATTTTCTTTTCTCATTGGTTTTTCCATCCATTTCTTTCTGCAACTCTTTTCAGTCATCTGCTGTTCAGCACATGGTTTCTATTTGTTCTATATTTTTTCCTTTCAAAATTGACCATGCTGAATTCAAGTCTTCCAATGTTCTTGTCCCACCTGGAAGAAATATTTTGAGTCTAGCAGGGAAAAGTAAACGAACCTTTATCTGTTTTCTCTTGAGCTCCTTAATTAATGGTAAGAAACATTTCCTTTTAGATATAACTATGGAGGAATAATCATAGTCAAACCTTATTAATTTCCCTTTGAGTTTGATGGGAGATTTTGATCAAGCTGTCTTGAGAATTACAGTGGTAGATCTCGGTGTTAAATTATTCTCAGGAGTAGTAGTTGGCATAGATTTATGGGCTCTCGCCATACCATATGACATTGCTTCAGGCAGATCAAGGATGTTAGGAAGCCAGGATGTTAAAAAGTTTGTCATGTAGGTCCCTTCTATTTTCTCTGATAAGCCAAAAATGTGGATATTGTTTCTGCAAGATCTGTTCTCTAACTCATCCATTTTATTCAACAGTAAGGTGTTTTGTTTTAATAGGAACTCAGTATTGTTTTCGTCTTCCGATAGTCTTTTTTCTACATCATTTAATGCTTCTTCTATTCCTGAAATCTGCACTTTCTGCTGATTAAGAGACTCTTGAATTTGTTCTATTTGCTTAGTACACCTCTCTTTAAAATTATCCCATTTATTGTCCATTTTTTCCTACTTCAGAGGCAGTTCCTGTATATTGGTCAGAACCATTTGGAACTTCTCCTTCAGAGAGGTATCTCGAGAATTTGTTTTGGTATGGCTCATTCTGTAAGTTCATAGGTTCATAGGTTCATAGGTTTATACTAGGCTATCTGCCCTAAGGCATTTATAAGCCTAGCCCAACTTTTTGTGGCTTACGGCACCCCTTATATGAAAAAATACTGTGCCCATTAGTTTGTTGTGCCTCTGTCCAGCAGTGACACAGAGATGATTCCCGGGATAAACCTACGATCTCCCATCCACAGGTCAAGATTTCTCTTGAACAGAGCCAGCGAGGTGCTCTGCCTCACATGGATCGGGATTTTATTCCACAGCATAGGGAGTCTCTGAGTGATAAATCTATCCCTCCAGCACGTCCTATTTATATCCGTGCTAAGGTTTAAGTCGCTTGCTCTAGTGGTTTTGGTGGATTTGGATTTTTGAGGTGGAGCATGTCCATTAATTCCGGGTTGGACATGGCCTTGTATGTCAGGCACATGTCACCTCTGAGCAGACGGTATGCAACTGAATAGAGCTGGAGTTTCTTCAATCTGGCAGCATATGACAGATTTTGGAGTCCCTTTATCCTTTTCGTGAGGAACTTTTGGGGTCTCTCCAATTGCTGCAGATGTCGGGTGAGATACATCCCGAATGGGGCATTGTACTCGATCATTGGTCTGATAAGTGAAGAGTACAGGGGAACAATGACCTCACTAGATCTGGATGTGAATCCTTCATGATCAGGTGGGCAATGTAGAAGGTCTTTCTAACCACTTTAGCAACGTGAGTGTCAAAAGAAAGGCCACTGTCAACCTGGGTCCCCAGGTCCCTGATAACCTCTTCTGTGCTTAGTGGATTGCCAACTATATGGTAGCTTGGGGTTACCTTGTTTTTCCCGAAGGGTATGACTATACATTTTTTGGCGTTTAACTTCAGGCCATGGCTCTGGCACCAGCTATCTGTTTCCGTGAGTCCCTTCTGAAGGATATCCGTGTCCGATGCACTTTCCACTATGGCGCCCACTTTGCAGTCGTCTGCAAACTTTGTCAGCCAAAGTCCTCCCATATTGGCCTGTACTTCTGAGAAGTAGATGCCGAACAATAGGGGGCCAAGGACCGAGCCCTGTGGGACACCACTTGTGACCGGCTTGGAGTCTGACATAGCGCCAGCAACTCTAACCCTGTGGGTTCTGTCCTTAAGCCAGTTTGCAACCCATCTTGTGACATATGGGTTTACATTTAAGCTGGTAAGTTTTTCTACAATACCCGAGTGGGGTATTGTGTCAAAGGCCTTTGCAAGGTCAAGGTAGGCTGTATGGACTGCCTTTCCCTCATCAATGGCCTTGGTGACTGTTTCGAAGAAGTCGATCAAGTTCAAAAGGCATGATCTGCCCTTGACGAAGCCAAACTGGGTCGGGTCCAATGTCTGCAAGTCCCCTATATCGTTGTTTGTGAGCTCCATTATGATCCTCTCCATAGCTTTGCAGACTAGACTTGTTAAGCTTATGGGGCGGTAATTACCAGGGTCCGTAGAGGCACCGCCTTTGTGGAGTGGGACCACAGTTGCCGTACGCCACTCCTTGGGCACGTATCCTGTGGTAAGGCTGAGATTAAACAGCTGCCTTATGTGCGGGTTTAATTCCTCATTTAGCTCGTGTAGCACACAGCCGGGGACACCATCCAGTCCCATTGATGCTGTGTTTTTAGCTTTAGAGAGAGCAGCTTTCACCTGCGCATTTGAGATGTCTGGGAGGCTACACTCTGCTGGGATAGTTATCTCTCCTTTAGGGGGGGGAGAGGGGGGTGAAATTTGCACTGAACCTGTCTGCCAGTATGTTGGCAATGTCTGTGGGTTCAGTGATTTTTGTATCATTTTGGACTAATTCTGAGCATATCCGGGAGTTACCACCCAGGTTCCTAACATAGCTGAAAAAGGCCTTATGATTGTCCTTTGAATCCATGGCAATTTTTCTCTCAAAATTGGCCTTAGTTGATTTTATGAGTGCTCGTATTTTTTTACTAATAATGATCAGGGGTGACTTCCCTTTTATGGATTTTGTTCTATCATGTAATAGCTTTCTCCTCTTATTGTAAAGTTTGTTAATGGCTGGGGTCCACCAGACTGGACGTTTGCCCTTTGTGGAAAGAGTCTTGGTTTTATTTGGGATTGCCTGATCCATGCAGTCCTGGATGTGTTCATAGAAGGCATTTGTAAGGGCTTCCGCAGCTTGGGTTGTGGTTTCCACTGGCTCAGGGGCCTTGAAGGATACCATACCAGTCCTGAGTAGTGTGAAGTTTGCTTTAGAGAAGTTCTTCACTGTGGTCTTTTTTGTTTGGGGTGGGGGCGGGATGTGGATTTCCAGTGAGATTAGTTTATGATCAGATCTCACCAATGAGGGATATACTTCCGGTGTGGAGCATTTTGTCCCCATGTTTGTGATAATGAGATCTAGTATATTTTCTCCTCTCGTGGGAACAGTGACTAGCTGTTCCATAGCATTTGAATTTATGAACTCCAGGAACCATTGGGCTAGAAAGTTAGGGCTTGAGTAATGTTCCCAGTCTATATTCGGGTAGTTGAAGTCACCCAATATGATGGTGTTTGGAGATACATTTATACCCTCCAGTGTCTTCAGGAAGGCTGTGTGGGGTTCCTGAATTTGAGAGGGTGGCCTGTAGCATGCTACAATTTGTAGAGCAGTTTTGCCTATGGTTAGTTGCACCTGGATGGTTTCCAAAGCTTCGTGCGTTGCCACCAACCTGGAGGTGTGGGTATCCTTTATGAATATGGATACACCCCCGCCTTTTGTGGTGTGGTCCGGGTTTTGGGGCCGGAACGCATGATATGAGGTAAAACCTAATAGTGCCAGGGTGCTCTCAGGAGCCTTGAACCAGGTTTCAGTTACAGCACAGACATCGATGTTCTCCATACTGAGAAGGGCCTCGAGTGCATGCATTTTGAGATTTAGACTTCTGGCATTGAGCAGCATTACCCTCAGTTTCTCCCCATTTTTGTTTTCTAGGGTGGTAGGTTTAGAATTTGAGCCTTGCCTAAAAAAGGCACTATGCGGGTGGCAAGAGCCTTAGCCAATATCCGGAATCCCAGGGGTGACAGGTGCAAGCCGTCCCTTGCGAAGCAGCGTGGCTTGTCAAGCATGTCATCCCAGGCAGGCAGACACTGGATCCCCTTTGAATGACACCAGACATTAAGTCTCTACATTGTGGCATCATTCTTGGTGAAGGAAGGATACTGCTCAGGGTCAGGGTCATACCTGCCTGGGCTACATAATCAGAGAGCTCCTCTATGTCTCTTTTCATGTAGTCCAGGGAGGTACGTCTCAGGTCGTTCACACCAGCATGGACAATGACTGTGTCATATTTGTACTTGCCGTGGAGTGACCAGAGTGCTTGAGTTATGTGGCGGATTCTAGCGCCCGATAGGCAGCTTACTGTGACCCTCTCCTTGTTCAGCCTGGTGAGTGGGACGTCAGTGTGTCTGACTATGGAGTCACCTATGACAAGTATGTTTGGTGTTGTATTTGGCCTTAAGGGCTGTGACTGCTTTGCACACTGCTTTTGTGGTTTATGTGTTGCTTGTGGGGTGTCTTGAGGTAGCAGTTGTTTGGGTGTCTGCTTTGGAGGCCTCTGCTGTTTAGGTAAATTTTTACTCAGAGCCTCCGAGTATGTCTTTGTGTGTTTATGTGTTTGATTCAGTGGTGTGGAAGCATTATGTGAGGCTGGTTTTGTGGTGTGTGTAGTTGCCTTCTCCTCCTGTCTGGTCTTGCCAGTCCTGAGTTGAGAGAGCTCAGCCTCCAGTTTGGCTAAATAGCTGCATCTCTCGCAAGTATTTGTGTTATGTGGGAGGAGGAGAGGGTTGTCTGTGTACATGAGGCAGTTATAACATTGCCTCAAGATTCCCAGATTCACCAGCTGGACCGGAGAGGAGATTGACAACTGACCTTTGGACATGCTAGAATAATATTTGGAATTCCTTAATAATTGAAAACAAGGGCCAGTGGGGAGTGAGGGTGTAGTGCTTTTAATTTTTAGTGCTGACTTATATAATTGCTATAGTGAGCAAGTGCCAGGTAACTTGAGTGCAATGTGTTACAAGTAACTAAATGCAAAAACGACAAACAGTAACTTTCTTTCAAGTGAAACAAGGAACTAGTACAGTAAGCAATGCAGATATCACTAGTGATCAGCAGAAACGCTGAGAAGCCGCGTATTAAGTGGAATTAGCTTCCAGGGAAATAACAAGCAAACAAACAACAAGCATATAAAACAAAGCTAGATTCAGCAGGCCTGGATTTAGTCTATGCTAGTGCAAACAAGGTGTACCAATTTCAGTAAGATACAGTTCAAATATTCAGGCACTATAAACCTTTAACCAGAAATTCCCAGCTCAGAAGGGCAGAGTCCAGCCTCTTCTCCCACAAGAGTGCAGACCACGAACCTTCTTAATGTAAAATAACTGGCCTGAAGCCCAAGTGCCTAAACCAGAACTAATACCCTTGGACACTGGGCTCTCAATCAGCAGTTCCCAACTTAGAAGGATGAAAGCTACCTGTCCTGCCACCACAGTGCTTGCCACAAACCTTCCTAATGTAAAACAACTGGTCTGAAGCCCAAGTGCTTAATCCAAAAGACTTAGAATGATAGCTACACTTTAATCAAGTTACAACCAAGCAGTAATAAATACAATTGAATACTTTAGAGAATGTCTGGATTAGTGCTCAAGTTACACAAACAAAGCTAGATCCAGCAGGCCCGAATCCAGTCTATGCCACAGCAAACAAGGCGCACCAACTTCGGTAAGAAGCAGTTCAGACCAAAATATGAGAAAAGAATCACACATTCTGTAAAGTCAGGGACACTTGAGAACATCTATAAGCCTTTAACCAGAAATTCCCAGCTCAGAAGGGCAGAGTCCAGCCTCTCCTCCCACAAGAGTGCAGACCACGAACCCTCTTAATGTAAAATAACTGGCCTGAAAGCCCAAGTGCTTAAACCAGAATTAATACACTTTTAGAATAACAGACACTGAGCCCTCAATCAGCAGTTCCCAACCTAGAAGGATGTAAGCTACCTGTTCTGCCACAACAGTGCAGACCACAAACCCTCTCAGTGCAAAACAACTGGTCCGAAGCCCAAGTGTTTAAACCAAAAGGCTTAGAATGAGTTACACCAAGCAGTAATAAATACAATTGAATATTTTTAAGATGATGCAAAAGTAAAATGAAGTAGGAAGAAACACAAGTACAGTAAAAGCAGATAATTTTTTTTTTTTTTTTTTTTTTTCTGAACAAGTGCTGAGATCAAAGAAACAGATTTGAGTGCTGAAACTAGAAAACTGGCTAGTTATAAGAAAAAAAAAACAAGCTAGAAGGCTTCCCTCAAACACAGAAGGGCTTGGGGGCTCAGAAGCCTAGAAATAGTCTATACCACTTAACAGGAAAGGCAGGAAATAAGCTTAATTTTTTTTTTTAGTATGAAGATTTTCCAGCTGATAGTTTGACAGGAAAATAATCAAATTTTTTTTTTATGTTATCGATTAGGATTGTTTAAATTATTAACTTTTGACAAAACAAAGTATGATAACTTGAAAATAAATAAAATTTCCTGTCAGAAATATGTTAAGAAAGGCGGAGCTGGTGAAATCTGCTCCTGTCTCCTCTGCATCCTGGCCACACCCCATCCTAGCATGCTTTTTCTGAAGACATTGAAGCCTGAAACACAAGAGTCTGTCATTATTTACTGGCTGCAGTCCTCACCTATTTACAAAAAAAACATTAGGAGAAGTAGACCAAAATATGAGAAAAGAATCACACATTCTGTAAAGTCAGGGACACTTGAGAACATCTATAACCTACATATACACACAAATAAAATAAATATCCTTGCCTTCCTAAATAAGTGGCATACATAGTGCCACTGTGCAATTAAAACAATATTTAAATGAAACACTTGCTCCTGCTCTCCTACCTATTCAGATAAGGTCCACTTTTGAGATGGCCAGAGCCAAAAGAAATAGGATCATGACTTACAGCAACAGATATGTGGAGAAGTGTCTTACATACATATGTGTGTATGTATGTATGTATGTGTGCGTTGTGCTCTGCATCCCTAGGTTGCTCAGTACCTCTTTATGCAATCCTCTGTCCATTTCTGCAGTTTCTGTTGCCCTGCTACAACTTCTGCATTCCATCCTTAGACATTCTAGCTTTACTTTATTTCATAAACATTTCTCTGCATATCTGTTGCCTTGAGTCATAACAATAAATCAGTATCTTAGCATTATCATCTGTGCACATGGTTTCATGATGAATAATTTAGGTGCATGTGTACTGTCAAGTCTTTACAACAGCTGGCTATACTTTAGTTTGTCCAAAATGGATTCCTGCAAGTAAGGCGCCTGTAAGGTCTCAGAATACCCACACATTCCAAAAGAACAACCACCAGATAGTGGAATCCATAAAATAATATATTGTTACACATCAGTCAAGACATCAATATACAAAAGTAACAGACCGGCTTCGGCTTATAATTATCTAAGCCTTCATCAGTGTGTAACAATATATTATTTTATGGCTTCCACTATCTGCTGGTTGTTTTTTTGGAATGTATACTTTAGTTTGGCCATGGGTTGGTCTAACACAGTGTTTTCATGGGTCCTTTCTGTGCTGTAATGGGGAGCTTTTCCTTGCGCGCACCATCCTGGCTGCATTCATTGTTAATGAACCTTGGGTCTCAGTGTGCATGCATTTTAAATAGTGTTAGCTTGGCTGCAATTGTAGATGTGGCATTTCTAAATCCCCAGGATAATTTCTTAAAGTCGGTTTTGAGAAGGTAATATTGCAAAACTATCTAAAGAAAAAGCAAAGTGTTTTATGAAATTGTGCGGGTCTTGTTTTTTTGTAATATAGAAACAGTGAAAATGTTACTAAAGTAATCAACAAATGATTTTAGAATATCTTTGGGTTTTGTAAATTCTCCTAATGCTGCAGTTTTTATATCGATGTGATTCCAGTCTCTACTTTCTTTGAATAGTTCTGTAAAAAAAGAACCACGAGTTTCAGCTTTATTGTAAATGTCTTTACTGTTTTTATAGAACTCATTTTTCCCAGTTCCTTTAAAACAAGCCATTGAAAGTATGTTTCTGTCCTCCTTGCTTTGTATATATTGTAATTCACTCCTAGCAACTTGTATAACAGTTCTAATTGAGTAGTCAAGTTTTTACAAATTTCTCTCTCTCTTAGGGTTAATTGAAAAAGAATGTCTGCAAATATAGATTTTGAGAGAAACTCTGTAAGAAACGGTGTTTCTCTTTTTAATATACTGTTGTTTAATGTATAAAGATGAAGAAGATTTCTTGTAGATAGGAGATGATTTGATCAGCAAAGGAGCATGATCAGATTTTGCATGTCCAAAGAATCACATCTCTTTAAAAAATGCACAATGTTATTTGACATCTAAAAAAGTATCTAACCTAGCTGTTTTTTATACCTAAAATCTAAATAACCATAACCTTTCTGAGTAGGATATTTAAATTCCATAAATCTGTAAAATTATATTTGGCAGAAAAATCTGTGAAATGATTCCCTTTGACGTTTTTAGCATCAGAAAAAAAATCTGTGTTGTAGTCTCTAAATAAAATAAATCACACCAAACTCCCACATGCTGCTACTGCACTGCTTTGCGGAAAGTATTCTTATAGTGAGATGCTAATTCTTAAAAGCAGTACATGGCTTCATGCATGGCAGTTTAGAATATAGCTCCTATTGTTTCTAGACTGGCTGCGATTACATTATTTGTAGCTAGCGTCTTCTTTCCAAAATGAGGGAAAAGATCCAAAATCACAGACACTTTTTAAATTCTGGTACTGCTGAATTAGTGGGCAAACTAAATGAACTAGAATTTTAAGTTTATTTTCTGAATTAAAATAAGACTGTCAATGTAATGATTGCATTATTTGTTCACTATATTCCCGTGTTTTGAAAAAGAAAAAAAAATCACTGATTTTTTGGAGAGACACAAAATTTTGCACAAAGTCAATACCCCTGAAAACAAGGGATGCTAGATATATTCACTTGGTAGATAGTGCCTCTCAGGATAGTGGAAGTGTAAAATGTGTACATGATAATCTGTAACTTTGCTGTAACTTTTCATTTATTGTTGCTTAAATAGTATCACTTGCTTCTGTGTTTAAATGTATTTTAAAAGAAGGAGTTGTATCATATGTATCTTACAGCACTGCTGTTTTCCTTCCTCTCTACAGGTAGTTTCTTCTTCTGAAATTGACTTATGTCAAGCTACTGAGGGAAGTGTCTCATGACAAACCTAATGACAAGTCCAGGACGTTTGCTTTTCCTTTTTCTGCTATAGTATCCCTGGAAGTGTTTAATACTGGCACAGTTTTGTAATATATTTTTAAGAGTCGTTGTATCCACAAAGAAGAAAATACAGGCCACGTAACTGACATTTAATTACCTTTGAGGAGATGCTGGATTTGTCCATTCTTAAAAAGTGTTTTGGGACACTACAGAGGAAACTTTGCTTCAGAACCATAAAACAGAGGTTGCACATAACCAGGGGACTGGTTTAAAACCCTGTTTTTAATATCTTTGTAACAAGTACTATGTTATTGTACTGTGTAAATTACCTCAAGAATTAGCCACTTTTGTATCCCCATAGCCTTATAAATAATGTTTGGATTGTAGTCAAATGATGCTGGAAATCTGTGCACTGACGAGCAGAACTGTAGCCCAACATTTTGTAAAAGTTCAGTAGGGGGAAAAAAAAACTTTTCTGTTTGCAGTGGTGACCATCCCAAATCTGTGTAGGCCACCCTATGAATATCATACACACACGCATGTACAAGCAGGGTATAACTTGAGTGTTACCCTGCTGTGTACTGCATGATGGATTTAAGAACTATTTGTTGCTGTGTATACAGCCTGTTTAAAGTAACTGCATAGAGGCGAGCTGCTGTTTTGTTTGCTCATTTAGCTTTAAAGCTAGTATGTATGAATGTGACATCCTGGAATGCAGCAGGGAAGAAGTATGTGATGCTTTCCAGGGTTTAAGCTTCAGACGTAGATGTATATTTTTGTTATATACCCCTGATCAGTGAGATGGTTTATGTTTGTTTATAACATATCACCTTAATTGTTTTTGGGTGATGTAAGTGTCTTTGTGAGACAGAAAAGTTTGTAGGGCCATTGTATATGGCACTCCATCATCAACTTTTTTTTTTTATCCCAATTAATTTTAAATTAATGTCTATAAAAAGTAGCATGTGCTTTTATATATTATTGGATGGTATGAAACTAATGAATATTGGCCTTTATACAGTTATTCAGGTTAGATAACAATGACAAAGCAGAGGGCAAGGGGGTACATATTGATGTCTGTCATCAACTGTGGGGTGGATGGCTTTGAGAGGAAGGTAAAACAAAATGTTCAAATATGAAAATCTACATTGTTAACAAAAAAAAGTCTAATTTTGCAGTACAGTTTGATTGTGTTGTGCAGTGATCAAATCCCTTAAAAGTTCTACTGGCCTATAATATATAAAATCTATTTGTTGTGTGGTGGAACCTTGCCTGTTTTAGATAAGCTTTCCATTTTCTTAGATTACCAGTTAACATTGCCAGACCTGGGAATTAGTTCAGTAAATGAATGATTATTTTTGTGGTTAGACAAGTGGCAAACCAGTACAGCAAAGTAGACAGTATTAGAGCTAAGTGTAGCAGTTCTCTTTCCAGAGAAATGTCACTGATGTAGCTGAAGGCAGTTTCTGATACCTATTTTCTGCCAGGTTATACTACAGTTTCTCTTGTACAGCATCTGTTTGTATAATAGCCTTCAATCGCCAAAGTCACAAGACTTCTAGAAGCAACAATGATACCCATAATATGGGAACCTTTGAATGAGGTGTAGTAAAACTATAGAAAGGGAGAAGAAAAAGAAAGCCATTAATTTTCAGCATTACTGAACTGTTGTTGAACTGAATCAACTGTAACATAACTGGGATTTCATTCAGTCTATCCTAATGCATACTTTCTGTTTTGTACAGCAGTTATGAAATTGGTATGAGTACACTTTGAGGGATGACATATTCAGCTTAATGTGTTATGTTTATTTGATTTTCTTAAGTGTTTGCAAACATATCATGAGTAGCAACATAAGTATTTTGCAAGATGCACATATCATTTTAGTAAGTAACTTAAAGATGACTAAAGCAATGGTTCAGATTTTTCTTATTCTTATTTAGCGAGGCTGTTAACTCAAAACTTACATACTGATGTCCTTTGTGTCCACCTGGGTTAAAGGACGGCCGTCAATGACTCTGCCATTATTCCTTGCCATTTATCCTATCTGAAGGTATTCCTTGCACTCCTCCGATACAGAAAAAGGATTTTCACAGGCTTTGCCTGTTCTCTCTTTAATTCTTTGCAGGATGTCCTAGTTTTCCAAGGAAAGGACAACACCATCCTCACTGCTCACAGTTTTGCAGAAATTGAGTTGTGAGATAGGGTGTATATTATAAGATCGACGTTTTAAAACATCGAACAGCATATGGTTGACACCTCCAAACATCCACCTTATAAAAAGCCAAAAAAAAAAAAAAAAAGTACCTTAACGGGTTTAAGCAGGGGGGCAAGCACCCCTGCACCCCCCCACGTGGGGGGCTGTGCACACCACACCCCCCGCTGCTTAAATATACCAACTCCAAGGCCGCACTACATTGCAGTAAACGGAAATCTCCCCTTACAGAGATTTCCGTTTACACGCTCGAGATTCTGAGCGTTCGATATTCTCGTGTCGACAATGTCAGATTCAACATTGTCGGCTTTCAAGAATATAATATAGACCCGTGAGATAGGCCGGGAAAAGAGCATTGCTTTGGTGATGCATTTAGAGAGTCATCATTCCATAGATTCATGGCAGGCAGTATAGGTAGAAAGCAATGTCTCAGAAATGCAAGTGTAATGCTATAAGCCTAACTCCTCTTCAAACAGCGCTGTCCCCATAACAGCCACTGACCTCTTTTTACAGGCCCCATCTGCCATTAAGAGTTGAGCCATTTGGTCTTCTGGTTGCATTATGACTGTATGTTCTTAACTAAATCCTGAGAATAAGTATAGTTTACCCTTAATTGACACTATAGCTAAGTTAATGTGATTGGTACTGGTTGTGTGCACAGGACACAGTTCTGTCATTAAGATGTTGGTGTTCTGGTGCAGCCTTCCATGAACTTGTATAGTCCTTAATGGCCAGAATTGAGGACTTCCCTTTGTGTGTCAATTCTCATCAAGCCTATCCTAGACCCTTGGTGGTGACTGACAGCTGCAGCCATGTTTATGAACAGTTTATCCAGGCAGTGGTAGCAGAGTGCATATATGTGTATTTTGTAGCATTTGGCTAGACCAGGGTCACTAATGTTGATTTCAGTAGCAGCCCAGGAAGTGCAGCCTTCCCAGTCAACATACATTACAAATATGCCTTTCTGTTCATTAGGCACCTTTATACCATCACTTTCATCTATCACTTTATTTTATCTCCCCTTCCTGTGGTACCCTCCCAGTAGTGGGTGGGGAAGCAAAGGCTTCTGTAAGAAAAGTGCACAGCTTTTCCCACTTCACTTTTAGTGTTTTTATTTCTATGGTGAAACGGATGTATCAGTAGGCTCTTATTTTGAGTTACCCCCTGCAGTAGTTAATGGTTGAATGACTTCTGAAGACCATAGTTTTGCACAAATCACATAGCTCATGTGGTTGTGCCTGCTGTTGGCTCACACTGATGTCACATACTACATTTAGGATGGAATAACCACCCAAACTCTTCAGCTGTTTTAATACATTTTACACAGTTCAGGTAGCAGACCAAACATTTGTTGTAGGAAAGTTGTGTTCCTGTGTTTTACTGCAAAATAGCTTAAGTTTAAGTAGCCCAGCAGTCATTGAATTACTTGTTTTTTTTTTCTTCTTTGCTGACTTATCTGGCCACTTGAAACTTTGGGGATCTCATCTGTAAGACCTCTGGACAGTTTAAAACCAAAATTGTTGACAATACTCATGCTGCAAGACTGAATGATAGTAGTAATGCACTGTAGTTCACACAGACATACCTTTTAGTTTTGTTGCAATTGGTTGTCTCCTACTTCATTGTATAGCTTACAAGTTTTAACTACACAAAAAAATGAAGTTTTAAACTGGTTACTGGTAAGTCTGTTGAAAGTAATTCTTTATTAACTTATTATCCCATTTATTTTAGTTTTATGTATTTTTCTTATATGTCTATGCATGGGGGAGAGAGACAGTGTGTGTGTGTGTGTGTGTGTGTGTGTGTGTGTGTGTGTGTGTGTGTGTGTATACGGTGGTGGAAGATTAAACAACTGATGCACACGTCTTTAGTAAAAACAGGTTTAGAGTGCAGAAACTAAAGTAAAAAAATGCTGACTTCAACAAAATAGGCACGATCAATGATATAAGTAAGAGTTTGAACAGTGCCTTTTACATCTCAGGTGCTATATGTAAAAGTCACCACCACATCTCTGGTTTTAGTCTTTTTTCCAGGGAATAAGGCACCCACATCTTCCACTGATGTATAATGTCTCTTCTCCAGTACCAATGTTATGGGCCCCTGATTCTGCTTTTGTGCTTCCAGACTCACTCCTCTTGATCTTGGCTTTTCTGATTAGGGTTGTCCCATTCCTGCTGTGTATTTACATCCTTTACTGACACCTTACTTAACCACCAGTGATCCTTTGAATTCCTCTTAAAGGGATGTCTGTCGGACATACACACATTATACAAAACCACCAACAGTGTACATTAGGATAGCTGTTTATGTACACCATTGGTGAGAACCACCACACTAGCAGAAGGAATTAAATCTAATACGTGTTCCCAAGTCTGAAATTCTCTTTTTCTAGCAATTGTGTTGTAAGTTCCTTATTGGGTGGCATTTGCCCTTCCTCAGTGCTCTTAGACTCTGCATTACTGATTTTCATCGTTTTCAGGAGATTGGAGGAATGCTTGAGTATACTCTTAAATGGGGGGGGGGGTTATTTTCCTCTTTCCACATGTCTTTGGTAATGTCCAACAACCTCCTGCTATATCTGCCATACAGAAGTTCAAAAGGGCTAAGCCCCCTCTTTTCTCATGGTATGTCTCAAATAGCAAACATGATATAAGGTAAGAGGTGGTTCCCAGCTTTTACTGTCCTCAGTGGCATTCCCCAATGTAGACCTTAAAGTCCGTTTGAAGCACTCCATTAGACAGTCTACGCTTCATATACTTATGTTCTGAGTAGTTTTACTTTTTGGCATTGCCATAAATAGGGCGTAATTTTAGATACAGATGGGATCCCTTTGATCAGTAAGCATCTGTTTTGGTATCCCCACTGTGGAATACAGTTAAACCAGCTCCATTACTATACCTTTGGCATTGGCTTTTTGGTGTGGGATTTGCTTTGGATTATTTAGTGGCATAGTCCTGTATTACCAATATATATATTGATATCAGTAACTCCAGAAGCATGTCTTTAGAATGTGGGAGGAAACCGGAGTACCCGGAGGAAGCCCACGCAAACGCAGGGAGAACATGCAAACTCTGCACAGAAGGCACCCCAGCCGAGAATCGAACCAGAGAACCTCTTGCTGTGAGGCGACAGCATTAACTGCTGCACCACTGCGCCACCCTGGATTTAATCTGTGTTCTGATAATATCAACAGCAGTCCACTCAAAAGGCACCTTTGTTATAAGCATGTGGATATGACAATTTTAAAGCTTTAAAGGATTTGGGGTTGGTTTCTGACAGTGAGGGTATCCTGCACAGGAATGATCAATATCTTTTGTAATAACTGGCCAATAAAATCTGGCTGAAGTCCTGGACTTGGTTTTGTCTTACGTGTGCCTGCACAGTTCCTGAAGGGGTATGGATTTCAGTAGCTGACATACTATGTCCTCTTTTTCTTTAGTCACTCTGTTCAGTAAGTCATTCTTTAGTTTAAACTTGTAAATAAAAAACAACTGCTGTTTTACCAAGTACAAATAAATCCAGGTCCCGAAATATAAAGATGCTTTATTGGTCCAACCACCTCAATAGGAACACCACCAAACAAACTGTAGGCTGTTAGTGAAACAAGAACAATCCAAATAACGTATTCCACAAAACGTTTTCGTCGCCAACTTCTTCAGTAGTGTAAACCATTTACAAAGTAGGTGTATTTATATAAACATTTGAAATAAAATTAACCAATCATTTTGCATCATAGTTCAAATGTAATTGTAATTAATTTAAAATACATATTTTCTTAAAAGTACTGATCCCAAGTTAAAAAATATATATGTATATATCACTTCTAGTTACATAAATTTCCCTGAATCATTAAAATAGTTTAAGAAATACTAAAAATGTGTTAAAACTGTTTTAATAAAACACTTTAAAATCTGATTAATTCTTCATTAGGGATGAAAATTAAAGAAACATCATTGCACCATCTTGTGGCTGAAAATGGGAAAACATCTTAAAATACATGACAAGGAAAATAAATTAAAGCTTTGCTGCCCTCAGTTTTAAGACTGGGGCTATGGATACCATGTCATTAAGCCCAAAATTATGGTTGGCATCCAAAAGAAGCTGCCAATACAATTCCTTATATTCAATTAATGTTTCCCACATACCACCTCTGGGGTTAGTGGGAACAACTTCTAAAATAAAAAATTGATAGCCAGAAGTATTGCATTTTAAGGAATGTTTGCTGAGTGCATTTTTATCACTTTTTAATTTGACATCATAAAGGTGTTCGTATATTCTTTGCCTAAGCCTTCTTTCACTCTTTCCTACATAGAAAGATGGACATTTTTTACAAAGGGCAATATAAATTATTCCATTTGTGTCACAATTAGCAAATGTATTTAAATGCAGTGTCAAATTCCTTGCTTGTAAAAACAGGGTATTATTTTGTAATAACTGGCCAATAAAATCTGGCTGAAGTCCTGGACTTGGTTTTGTCCTACGTGTGCCTGCACAGTTCCTGAAGGGGTATGGATTTCAGTAGCTGACATACTATGTCCTCTTTTTCTTTAGTCACTCTGTTCAGTAAGTCATTCTTTAGTTTAAAGTAGGGATAGAACTTACCAGCATTTGTGGTCGGTTCCTCTCCCACAATTCTAGTTATGTTCTTTCTAGATATATAAAGTGTGTCATCCTTCTGCTGAGCCTTTTTAAAATTCAGCAATCTCACTTGAAGGCCAGCTAGAAAAGGGCCACTTCTGCTGTAGTTTGTTATGAGTTAGAGGGTTCTGTCTCTGTACTAGCATAGGGTCAGGAGTTTGTGTCCCACTCTTCCGCAGGTAATTCATTCCATACTCTTGAGTGGCAGTTAGTTGCTCCCTCCTGTTCAGAACTCTCAAAAAGTCTTCTATCCATAACCTGACATTCAGTACCCCTCTGTTCGTTAGTCTTGTCCTGTATTGAATTTTCAGCCAGTGTTGCCTCCTCTCTGCTGAAGTTTCTCCTTCTCAGAGTTCCTGATTGGGGAACCTCTTAGAGCTTGAAGAATTCTTGATGGAAATGTCTTTTCCTAAAGTTTTGCTTGGTATTTCAGCCTGATCCTCAGTAGCCTACTTTCCTAGTATAGTTTTACTCCCTACCTGTATCAGCTGCCTAGTTTCGGGAGGGTTTCTAGGGTCTTTCTATCCTTGTATGATCAACCATATCCTAGTTCCTTTAGTGCTTTCTAGTATTATTCCTGGGCCCTTACTGTATCCAAACATCTTACTGGTCACAACCTTGGATATCTCTTTCTGCTCTCATTGAGGAGAAGGCAAGGGTACTGTTATGAGTGTTTTATCCCAAGGGAGTAGCCCTTTACGTTGATGACGGGCTGACAAATGTGTTTTCCCCTTCCCACTGTTTTGACAGCTAATTGAAGTGAGGGAAGTACTTTTCAGTTATTATATTGTGAGTTAGGTATGGTGCCAGTGCTACAGTGTGTAGCACCTCCTTAAACTGAGTACTGATCTTCCAGGTGGGCAATAGGATTTTCTTTTTTGTCCCCATGAGTACACACTACTTCTACAGACTTTGGACAAAATCTTCTGCCTGAAAACATATTGACCTTTTATAAGGATGATCGTATTACTAGAGTCCAACAGACCCTGCAGTTCCCTCACATCTTTGGCAGTTGCAAAGTGAAACAGAATGCCATTTTAGTCATTATAGCAGAGGTCTTGCCACATTCCAAAAGTTTTGCATTATTCAGGTTTCTTGGCATGTTTCGTATGTTCATCTAAAATGACAGCAGTACAAAGTTTATCAAAAGTGGCCCGTTTTATTTAAGGAAAAGTGTATGTGCAGCTGCCCCTTTTGTTTTCCAAAATGAATTTTCTGTTACTGTAAGTGACTCTCCTTTATATACATTTTCAATGCATAAGATTCTTTCTACCTGATAAAATCTCATTGCACAAGATTCCCTCTACCTGATTAAAACAACTTTCCAAATCTTTTGGGTTTGACCAGTCCACACAGTTTTTAATTACCGGTTGCAGTGCCTGTTTAAATCCATCAGTTACCAATGTCCGAGTCATTCATTTTTTACTGTTGTGACATTTTGTATTCGGGCATAATGATATTGTGTGTTTTAATCGACATCACGGAGACATTACCATTCCATTTTTTGCTTGGACAAGCAAACATATTTTTTACATTTACTTAGCCCTCGTAACTTCCATTAAGGAGATCCCATGTTAACTTTACCAAAGGTATTCAAACCCATTCAGGGCTCTATCCCTCCTGGCTGGCAGTCCACTCAAGTGCTACAATAGCAAGTCCTCCTCCCAGGTTAGTGGCATCAGTGGGGCATGGCTTTTGGTATTGCAGTGGATTTGGTGGCTGGTATATGCTTGGCAGTGGCCATGATTGTCTATAGGAGTTGTTCCATAAGTAGTCATTTCATCAGAGATGCAGGATCAGGTGGGTTTCTCTATAACTCTTAGGTGGTAGGTATACTCCTTCATAGCACAACACAAGAAAGGCAGAAGGACTAACAGTACATATACTTTTTGAAATGTAGGACAGGCAGTATAATGACCAGAAACTATGTCCACATTTTTCTGTGTAGTCAGTCAGAGCACACTCGACTGCTTCCAGAGTTGACTAATACCACAGTAGATGGAAAACATACGCCACTAGCAGCTACCAGGTAGTCAAAGTGTAAGTTTATCCCCCTCTGATCCTACAGGGGAGGGGGACTGAAAAGGGGTTAGAGTTTTGCTGTGTTTGGGACAAGAGAAACATGATGAGAATTGTCTTGTTTGTTGCTCTCTACTCTGTGATGATTATGAAACTGTGAATCTAATTAAGTCTTCATTGGAGGTGCCTGTAGCCCCTCTTGTCTTTTCCACAAAATATACGTAATCAGCATTTTGAAAAGAAGAGTGCAGGTTTATTAAACATCTCTGCTGTGGAGTCACTGCTTAAGAATGTAATACTTCTGGCATAGAAAACTACATATTCTGGTCCTCTGCTCCCACAAGTGCAAATACCTCCTATAAAGTTTTTGAGAAATGGCATGGCATCCTTAACAAGCATCCTAAAGCAGCTTTCTATGTGATCTCTTTGGTCCAGCACAGTTCTGGCAGGCCAAAGCACTTTTTTCATCTGGTTGCCACATAAGAGCCCTACGTTCAAAGTTAACATTTTCCTCTGCCATTGTGGGCCATTGGGACCTTGAATTATGTGTTTCATCTGATCCATTTACAACCCCACCCCTTGTGGATCAGAATCTTGAAGAGCTGGTAGAGCTTTAAGATTCTGTGATTGAGTCATCCTTGGGGAAGGCCCTTTTGATGGCTTTCTCAGTGGGCTTCCATGTTACCTGATGAAACTTTGACTGTCCTGGCTCAGTGGCTGAAGCAACAACATCTGGGATCTGCTTGCACTAGGTGATGTAGCTCAGATTCCTTTCTGGAAGAATCTGGAGATTACCACCTGAAGGATAATGCTGTGGACATTCCTGACCCATTCATGCATCTTCCAGCAGATGTACACATTCTGCAGGCTACTGGGGAACAAGAGAATTCCCGAATTCTGGGACTGCTTATTTCATGTGTGCCACATAATTTAGAAGTGACTTCAGCAGCTGGGCTTTAGCATGAAATGTGTGCTGTACTTATTTCTTTTTCTTCTATCTGATATTTGCGGCACAGACAATGCACTTGTTGCCAACCAGCCAAAATTCACAGTAAGTAACTACAAAATAGTAAGATAATTCACAAATGTGTTGTGTAGGAGGCAAGTCCCAGTTTGCCCAATTTGTGATGATCTGTGACCCGAACAGCCCCCTAATTTGTATGCACCAACTTCAGGGTCATACAAACTGGGGGAAGAGGAAATATTTTATTTATTTCCTCTGAGGCTGGCGACAACTTTTTTTTTCTGAAGTAGATCGGGAGCATTTCACACACAGGGTTGCAGAGCACAGTAAATTGCAGAGTGTTGTCTTAATAAAACAGGACTACTTTAAGATAAATCTTGCTGGATAAACTTGGACCCAGACAGGATGTGATGACACCAAGTAACAAAGACTCTGCAGGTAACCCTTAATTGTCTCTGATACTTGTTTGGCTGAGGTTATTTCTGAAGGATTCATAAACAATGTATGCAGACCAGCATTGTGAGGATCTTCGTTTTTACAGAATTAAGACAGAACAGAAATGAATCAGCCTAATGTGCAACTAAGCATGCATTACCTTTATCCACACTCACTGCAAACCAGTGTCATGTACAGAACAAATGCAGCCTGTGACCACACTATGTTCTACACATATTTTCGCTGTCACAATGACAGCTGGCCAGTATGACATCAGATACCCCTAGTTGTACTAACTGATCTATGCTTTATATCTGGTGTGCTCTAATCCATAGGATTAGATATGTTTTTTCATATATTTCATAACCTGTTCCTTTTACAGGTACACAGCATCTGTTCTTGCAGAATGGTACAAAGGTATCTCACAGTCTTATATTAGCTTAACAGTTATTAATGTCTGGTTGTCACACTCATTCTGATGTGTATGCACTGTTAGCATTATAGACAGCCTTAGTGGAACAGGGTGACACAGGGACATAGATACAGTTCCCTGCTTTACAGACATAGCAGTTAGTGATTCAGAAACACAGCTGCCTCCTTTGTCATGCCTGAGGAGCATATCTGATCTACACTGCACTGTGTTACTAATGCAGAGATCCTGTGCTGTCTGGCCATCCACTTGCCATTGCTCAGTGGTGCCACTGGAGTGGGCAGCATTAGGTCCAATTCCAGTACTGTGCTTCTGTGCAAAGCATGGTCCATGCTTGGATGAGACACTCAGAGGTCTCTATTTTTATACAAGAGAACATTGTCCTCTTTGGATGTTGTTGCACAACAGTGCTGCAAAAAACACATTTGGGGTTCAGGGCCATTGTGGTTGTATTATGTAATGTCAGAATGGCCAGTCTGCATGCATATGGTCACAGTGTCCCCAGTAATTTCCTCATCTTTCATGAATACTTTTAAAACATGATGAAACAAGTCTTTGATTCAGGAGTAAGCATTCTGATTCCTTGCCTTTTCATAGTCTCCAGCTCCTGTCTCTTTAAAAGGTAGCGATGTACATATTGGGGATCTTTCCCAAATGTGACCCACTAAGGTGGTCCAAAAAATGAACACATTTTGTTTGTCCTTAAGGGTAATTTAATTCCTTTATATAACAATGAAAAGTGCACAAAATTGTACTGAAAACAAATGCAGCTTAGGGGTCACCCCAGCTCACGTTTTTTTAAATCTGCCATTAAGCTTAACAGTATATTGTAATTCTAGTGCATTCGAAAAATATTCAGTGGTCTATAACATAACAGCCGCCTTTGATGCAGAAGGAAACTTCTTTCAGTGGTTTGCCACCAACTGAAGAACAAACTGCTTCTGTTCTTAATCTTCTGTCAGGGTATCATTAAATTTTTCAGTGAGGCTTATCCTTCATTCTGCTGCATCATTAACAACAGTCAGTTTGGACACCCAGTTCTAAAGTTCCTTGAAAACTGGATCATCAGTTCACTCTGTGGGATGTTTCTTTAGGAATATTTTTGCTTTTGTTGATCCTCCTTCAGTCAAGAGATCAAACAATTACTGTGTTCTCTGTGTTACAAGACTTTCAAATGTAACAGGTTCTGTTACATCTGTACACGAGATGATGATAATGTGGATTGTCTGGCAATGATGGTCACTAAGTTTTGCACCATTCATAGCTTTGTTTCTGGTGTGATTTTTGTCATCAAAAAAGGCAAGTGCTGGTAGGTGCTTGGACAGAAAGCACAGATGTCTGGAAATGGCTGCGAGAGCCATTTCTGCAGCAGTTTATTTGGATATGTGTTAAGACTAGACAGCAGTTCAGCGTCATTGTATGGAGCCATAATTCCCAATGGCACTTCATTCCACTGTCAAATATACAATATACACAAGACTGATTAAATAAAGCCAAGTTCATAGGTAGGTAATAGGCTATCGGCCCAAGGACCTAAGTAAGCCTAGCCAACAAAGTTCCCTGGCTTACACCAACCCAAGAAAGTCAATTTCCTGTGCCCCTGTCGAGCAGAGCCACAGAAGTAATCCCCGGGGTGTATTTCCTATTTCCCATCCACTCATCAAGCTTTTTCTTGAAGAGTGCTAATAAGGAACTTTGCTTGACATAGATGGGTAGCTTGTTCCAGAGTATGGGAAGTCTCTGGGACAGGAATCTATCCCTCCAGCAAGTCCTGTTTATTGTGTTGACAAGGTTTAGATCCCTAGAGCATGTAGCTCAGAGGGATTGGGATTTCTTTCGGTGTAGCATGTCCAACAGCTCTGTGTTTGACATAGCTTTATATGTTAGGCAGAGATCACCTCGGAGTAGGCGATATGCTACAGAGTAAAGCTGGGGTTTTTTGAGACGATCAGTGTAGGACATCTGTTTGAGGATAGTAATTTTCTTTGTGAGGTACTTCTGTGGCCTTTCCAGCTGCTGCAGATGTCTTGTGAGGTACATTCCAAAAGAGACGGTGTACTCTATAATGGGTCTGAGTGTCGATTAGAGGGGAACGATGACATCTTTTTTCCTGGATGAGAACCATTTTTGTGATGAGGTGTGCTATGTAGAAGTATTTCCTGACTACTGTGAATGTGATTATCAAAGGAGAGACTACTGTCCACCTGGGTCCCAAGGTCTCTTATCACGCATTCGGTGTTAAGAAGACTGCCGCCTATGTGGTAATTCATGGGTACAGAGTTTTTACCAAAGGGGATAATGTACTTTTTGGCATTGAGCTTGAGGCCATGGCTCTGACACCAGGCATGTGTCTCAGTGAGGCCCTTCTGTAGGATGTCCACATCATTTGGGGTCTTCACTATAGCTCCTAGTTTGCAGTCATCTGCGAACATCATTAGCCAGAGGCCTTCTGTGTTAGCCTGTACTTCAGAGAAGTAGATACCACACAGGAGTGGTCCCAGGACTGAACCCTGTGGTACTCCACTTGTCACTGGTTTGAAGTCAGATTTGGAGTCAGCAACTTTTACAGTGTGTGTTCTGTCAGTGAGCCAGTTGGCAACCCATCTTGTGACATAGGGATTTATACCTAGGTTAGTGAGTTTAGCTATAATTCCGGAATGGGGGATGGTGTCGAAAGCCTTGGCGAGGTCAAGATAGGCTGTGTGAACCACCTTACCCTCTCCTACAGCTTTGGTGACTGCCTCAAGGACGTCAACTAGGTTCAGGAGGCAAGATCTGCCTTTCACAAACCCGAATTGGGTGGGGTCCAGAGTTTGGAGGTTACCAATGTCTTTATTTATGAATTCCATGATGATACATTCCATGGCCTTGCAGACGAGGCTCGTCAGGCTAATAGGGCGATAGTTCCCAGGATCAGTGGTGGCTCCCCCTTTGTGGAGTGGGATAACTGTTGCTGTGTGCCATTCAGTGGGCACAAAGCCTGACATGAGGCTATGATTGAACATGGTGCTTAGGTGGGGAGCCAGTTCATTCTGAAGTTTGTGTAAAACACAGCCTGGGATGTTGTCCGGTCCCATGGATGCTGTGTTTTTGGCTTGAGAGAGAGCTGCTTTTACCTGTGAAGTTGTGACTACAGGGACTCTGCATTCTTCCTGTATAGTTATGGGCCCTTTAGGGGGTGAGAGGGAGGTAAAGTTAGCACTGAACCTATCTGCCAGGATGTTGGCAATATCAGTTGGTTCTGTAATTTGTGTGCCATTGTGCTGTAACTCAGAGCAGATCTGGGTGTTGCCATTGAGATTCTTTACATAGCTATAGAATGCTTTGTGGTTGCCCTTAGAATCAGTGGCAATCTATTGGTAAGTCAGTTATGTTGCTGAATTGTCATGCTGTCTTCTAAAACTGTGCTGTTAATTGGAGCAACTTTAGTGCATAAATCCCTCACCCCATCCATCTTGCATGGTGTGTAGGCCCCAGAGCTTGAATTGCCATACCTGGACATCATCCACCAAGGAACAAAAGAGACAAGTGCAGTATTTCTTCAGTCATCCTGGAGTTGTGTTTCAAGGGCACGGGGTAAATAGTGAAACATTTCTCAACACAGTGTTAGTACAGGATCTTGTAAGAGACAGTCTCTCGTAGCTGCAAAATCGGACTGATTTATTGATTACCACTGTTTCTGAACATGCTTGAAAGTTCAGTTTGTGGGCCTTCAGTTGGGCCAAACAAGCAAGAGAAGACTTTAGACAACATGATTTCCATAATGTGATGGCGACAGGCGATCCAGATTAGCTTGGTTTCCAAAGTGTCTTCGAGACAGACCCTTTGTGATGTCTGATATTGCTTGCTATCGTGTCAAAGAAGTGTCCTTTAATTTTGTAACTAAGGATCCATTTCTGGATAGTATCATCTCAAGCCTTTGCTTGTGATTCTCCTATTACTTTATCTTTTGAATGCCTAGTAACATGTCCTGGCCATTTCCAGTAACAGTAGTAGCGTATCGGTTTACACTCGTCTTGGATTTATCAATATCAGGTGACATTTTCCCATCCCAGTGCAAAGCAAGATGACCTTCAAAAATGATTTATTTTTCTTCTGCTGCTGCAGCTTCCCTCCTAACTTGCATTCGAGATCATCTGCTTGAACTTCTAGAGCATGTAATATCAGTAATGTCATGACCAAAGTCCTGAGCAATGGCTGTGGCAGCAAATACAGCAATCCATTCAGAAAGATTGACATGATCTAAGGCATCCAATCACAGGTGATGAGAAGATATTCTTAGGTGCATTACTGGCAACCTCAGTAGAAACTGATTTTGTAGGCTGATATTCATCTTTTCTTTCAGACTTGCCAGATGATGTTGAAAATTCAGATGTTATACTGGTAACTGCTTTGGTCTACCTTTCCTCATACCTTGCTTTCTTCATGATTTAATTTCCTTGCGTTGCCTCTGTCTGCATTCTTTTTGCAGTTATTTGAAGGGTAACTCCATTCATACTGCAAGAAAACATGTTCTGCCTTTGCTTCTGTAGCAATTCTTGATCATTATTAAGTTGAGTCATAGCATCTTTTTTGATGCATCAAACAACTGTTCGAGTTTACTTTTAAAGATTTTTTCATTTTGTCTACCACCTTCTTGTTGACAAGCTCTGTGTTTCTTTAGGGACAAGTACTCTCTGTGTAGTTTCTTCAACTTCCCAATGCAAGAGTCCGTGTGTTGTGTCCATATCCTGTTTCAATCTCATACAGCCATCGCTGACTCACATGCCAACTTATAGCTTTCTGGTAAAGGTTTTCCTTCTTCATAGTGATGAAAATTGACCAGTCGAAGAACATCCTGTCCATGTGGCAGTCTTGCAGTTGACAGCTGTGACAGACTGACTTCCCAAGGAGCCTGTTTTTGGTGCAGATCACAAACTAGATAAAGCCATACAAATTAATTATGCGCAATCACCTACTTACACAACACCCAAGCAAACAATGCGTGCTGCGGTGACCTCTAAATATAGTTTAATCAAGCTGAAATGTAACAGGTGAGTAAGACATACCAAGTGGGCAAAAATAAGCCTTGTGGAGATATTCGACGAGGTTGATTTTTTATTTTTTTGCATACTATTGTGGGCCACCCTAATGACTGACTGTAGAAGGCCCTTCAGAGTGATATATAACTTAAAAATTACTGGAAACTCTGCCAGAGAATACACAACCAAGTCAATGAATTGTTTATTAAAACAAATAACAAGAGCTTTCATCTAAAAGCATACATACTTCTTTAGATAAAACCAGAACAATTCAAATTTTGCACTTGGCTTCCTTGTCACATGACACCAATCTAAGCAAAGCAAGTGTATATTCAAAGGAACAGTTGTCAAGATAACTACATGTATTTAAAACGTGTTTAATTATACAATTGAGAGTAACTGTTATTCATCACTAACTTAACCCAGGACATAAGCAAAAATGATGCACAAATGCTAATGCATTCACCCTAAAAAAAATAAAAACAGATAATAATAAATATAAACATTATTTTTCATATGCCTTCCTCTTGAGTAAGCACTGTATAGATATAACATCATTAAGCCCTGAGGGGACTGAAGCATTCAAAAATATTTGCCACCAAAGCTCTCTCTCTTCAATTAATAGTTTCCATGACCCACCTCTAGGGCTGACCTCTATTTTCTCAATGATAGCAAACAAGAAATGATAGTCTGGAAATTGGTGAATTTGCTTGTAGAATGCATTTGTAGATTTAGCTTTTCTAATCTCATAGTTATGTTGGTAGATAGGATCCCTAATCTTACGTTCTGATTTAACAATATAAAAACTATTGCACTGGTTACATACTGCAGCATAAATAATCCTCTTTATATGGCAATTAAATTTTCCAGGGACCGAAATGGATATATTATTGATGGAGAGGCTACTGCACACAAAAATGGAAGGGCATTGTAAGCATGCCCCACACTTAGCCACATGCCCCATAGTTGTTTTATCTTTAAAATGCCCCATAAAGTTATATATGTTTTTGAAACAAATGCCATTTTTATAGACTATGTTAGATGCTTCACCCAAAACATTTATATAAAATTCTATCTTTAGAAATGAACTGCCATTTTTTTTCTGATGATGATACTAACTGCTGGGCTATCGACTGAATAGTTGGTAACAAAAGCATGTGCATAGCTAGCTTGTTGCTGATATGGTGTTGTATAACATGAATATCATTAAATTTGTTTTCTATACAACCTGGGTTAGTAGGCTCATACTGTAAAAGTGACACGTGTATTTTGAACTCTTTTTGTTTTAACTTCCTCACTTAATGATCTAAGTAATGCTTTGGGGTATCCCTTATTCAAGAACATTGTGGAAAGTAAATTCATTTCTTTGAGAAAACCACAATGACTAGACACCATGCCCTCACAAATTGGCCTTTGACAACTACCCGCTTTTGATGTTGTTGATGGCAGCTGATATAATATAAAAACATATTAGAATATGTGGGCTTCCAATAGATTTGGGAAGCAAGATTTAAGCTCCCTGAAATATTTTCTTTTCTTACTTGCACATTTAAATATGCAATAGAATCCTGGCCTACATTATGCGCAAATTTAAAAAAAACAATCTAGTATTGTTAATATATGGTATAAAATCATCAATTTTATCCACGCTGTCTGTCCAAGCTGTAAAGATATCATCCAGGAAGCGTGTGTACATGCTCCAAGAATCACTGTAATGGCTGTTAAATAAAAACGTCGCCCATGAGGCCATGACTATATTTGCATAGAAAGGCCCACAAGCTGCTTCCTTCACAATACCTTTATTTTGATGAAAATAATGGCCTTCAAAAAAGAAATAATTATTATGTAATACAATGTCCATCAAAGTACTGAGTACATTATTTCTATTCTGTGACATTTTAAATTGTTGAGTTCAATTTTCTGAAAGCCATTTAAGGCCAATTATGTGCCGGATGCAGCTGAATAAATCTTGCACATCAATAGTGATAAAAGTTATTTCTGAAACATCACTTAACTGGCTTACTCTTTTCAAAAACTCTCGAGTCTTTGCAAATATGATAGATATTGTATACATTTTGGTTTAACATTTTGTCAATATATTGTGCTATAAAAATTTTTTTTGACATGCCTGCATCAACAGTAGGTCGAAAAGGTGGACAGTCAACATTTTTGTGAATTTTGGGCATGGCAAATATTGCTGGAATTCTAGGTTCCTTAGACAGAAATTTAAATTCATCCATTTTGGATTTCACCCTGCATGAGCATGTCATATAAAACAGCATCTGTTTTGGGGTATGTAACATTAATTTCATTAATAGATTCTTCTGTATAAGTGCTATCATACAAGATATTAAATATATGTTGTTCGGAGTCTAACTGATGTATGACTACTAAACCTCCCCATTTATCTGGGCACATAAATCGCAGATTGTTTTCTCTTTGTAATACTTTCAACATGTCATGCTATTGTTTAGAAAGACCGTGCCAAGAAAGTGGGGGATTAGAATTCCTCAAATACCTAATGTCCATTTCAGAAACCTGCTCAAATAGCTTAAGGGTGCAATGAAGCTCAGAGTTGACTGTGCCAGGACTTCGTAAAACACTTGATTCACATGCAATAAAGTTTTTATAGGCAATCAAATACTGAAGGTTTAGTTTCCTAACATATAACTTAAGCTCACTAATAGCTTTTGTTGTATCCAGCCGCATAGCTGGTGTGAAAGTCCGGCCCATACAAAACGAGTCGGCATGGAAAGTATTTATATCAACAGAACTATAGTTACCAGTTTTAAAGTCCCTAGTAGAGTTGAATTTAATATTACGATTATGTACAGTCACCTCTTTTGTCTATGCCTGCTCCTCCAGTTCCAATTATTCGAGGAATAATTTGTATTCCAGCTCTGGTCCTGGTGATTCTCTTGGTTGCTTTTTCTCCTGTTCTAAATCCACGCTGACCACCTGAGGGGAGCATACTCCAAAGGGTCTGATCTACTTTTTCACTCTGTTACAAGGACACTGGTTGTTGATCACTTCCTTGATACTCCCCTCACCTAATGCTTTGAGGTGGCTGGGGGTATGCTCTCCCGTCTGTGTATTCTTTTAAGTCATGCTCAAGCTTCTTTATTTTCTGTTGTTGAATTTTCCAGCATGTAATATCCACATCTGAAAAAATAGATGTGAATCTTGGCTGCACTTGATGGAAAAAAATATCTTCATGGATAGTTTTATCTAGTTTTTTTATGTCAGAGTGCAGTATTTCCATCTCTCTAAGATTGTGTTTGATCAGGTGTAGGAGTGAATGCTGTACCAAGCCTGTGGGAAATTTCCAAACTCATAGCTCTTTAGGAACATGTTGCACCTTAATATATTCTTGAAAGTACCAGTTGTCTTGCTGAAGTTTCTGGTACTTTAAGAGCTTTTTGTGCAATTCAGGTAACTGCTGGTCAAGACTCTGTACTTCAACAGTATCTGTATAACAAATCTCGACAGGTCGATGCAGCCAAGAGTCTAAATTAAAAACACCACTGGCATTTCTGGATTCACTAGAAGCAATAGAAGATTGCACTTGCCTTTGTGTTGGTGTAATTACATCCATTTGGCTCCCAAATGGGTCTGAGCAAAGCCAACTGCTCTGCAAGCCTCTCCTTGTTGTAATGGTAGCCGCTGCAACAGCTGTTGCACTAACAGAGTAAGGTTGTGAATGGAAGCATTCATAGCTTCTAAATCAACAGTATTCCCCAAGCACTGGTTTCCAGAATCCATGACTAACAGGAAGACAGCAAACTAAAAAAATACTGTAAACTCTGCCAGAGAATACACAACCATAGGTTCATAGGTAGGTACTAGGCTATCGGCCCTAGGGCCCATACAAGCCTAGCCAAAAAATGTACCCTGGCTTTCGTCACCCAAGAAAATTATTTTCCTGTGCCCCTGTTGAGCAGAGCCACAGAAGTGATCCCCGGGGTGAATTTCCCATTTCCCATCCAATCATCAAGATTTTTCTTGAAGAGTGCTAATGAGGAGCTCTGTTTGATATAAATAGGTAGTCTGTTCCAGAGTATGAGAAGTCTCTGGGAGAGGAATCTATCCGTTCAGCATGTTCTGTTTATTGTGGTGACAAGGTTTAGGTCCCTAGAGCATGTAGCTCGGAGAGATTGGGATTTCTTTAAGTGGAGCATGTCCAACAGCTCTGGGTTTGACATAGCTTTGTATGTTAGGCAGAGATCGCCCCTGAGTAGGCGATATGCGATGGAGTAAAGCTGTAGTTTTTTGAGACAGTCTGCATAGGGCATCTGTTTGAGGCCAGAAATCCTCTTTGTGAGGTATTTCTGTGGTCTTTCCAGTTGTTGTAGATGTCTTGTGAGGTACATACCAAAAGGGGTGTTGTACTCTATAATGGGTCTAATGAGTGATGAGTAGAGGGGAACAATGACCTTTTTTTTTCTGGATGAGAATCCTTTTGTGATGAGATGAGTCACGTAGAAGGATTTCCTGACCACTGTGGCGATGTGATTATCAAAGGAGAGACTACTGTCCACCTGTGTCCTCCAAGGTCTCATCACATTTTCGGCATTAAGTAGACTACCAGCTGTGTGGTAGTTCATGGGTACAGAGATTTTACCAAAGGGGATGAGAATACACTTTTTGGCATTGAGCTTCAGGCCATGGCTTTGAACCAAGTACGATGAACTGTTTATTAAAACAAGTAATAAGCACTTTCATCTAAAAGCATACAGACTTCTTCAGATAAAACCAGAACAATTCAAACTTTGCAGTTAAATAGCTTCCTTGTCACATGACACCAATCTAAGCAAAGCAAGTGTATATTTAAAGCAACACTTTTCAAGACAAGTATGTGTATTTAAAACAGTATGTTTAAGATATAAATCTGAGAATAACGGTCATTCATCACTAACATAAGCTAGGGCATAAGCAAAAATGATGCACAAATGCTAATGCATTCTCCCTTAAAAAATAAAAACAGATGATAAGTATAAAATTGTTCTGGTTTTATCTGAAGAAGTCTGTATGCTTTTAGACTAAAGTGCTTATTATTTGTTTTAATAAACAGTTTATCGTACTTGGTTGTGTATTCTCTGGCAGAGTTTCCAGTAGTTTTTTAGTTTGTTGTTTTGATATATAAACTACTTAAATGTTACTATATCAGATGATGTATAACAAGGCCCTGTATAGTGTGCACTTATTACTTTCCTGCAATAGTTGTCAGACTTTCAAAGTCTGGCAGTTGGTATTGAGTGTTAAGGCTGTAAGCTGTAGTTCCTGCAGTACAGGATTTGATTTCTTCAGCTCTCGTTTTCCTACGGTGTGACCTTAAAAAAATCCCTTAACCAGACATTGCTTGAGGGCAATGGGGAATTTTGGGTTAGGATCCTCAGATGCCACTGGACTTCAAGCCTAGTAACTACCTATGAACCTAATAACTTTTTACTTGGATGGCATCTTCACTTACCTGTGTGGATAGGTATCCTGGGAAGTCTGGCATGTTTGGAATTTTCTGTTTTTCTTTGTGTATTGAAGATGTGCTTACTTTTTCAGAGGAATATTAGAACTCTAGAGTGTGAAAATCTCTGCCATACTCCTTGACACAGTTTAGGACGTCATAATGTGCATTATAGGTAGATCTTGCAGAAATGCACCTTAAAGTGCATCCTAAGGCATGAGAGCTACAGCGTGCAGAAGTTTGTGCTGAGGGTGGTTTCTCGGAAGTAGAAATCTCCAACATTACCTACTGTAGAGGGCCTTGTGAAAGAATGACAGAATAAGTCCACTTTGTCTCTTCATTTTCTCCTCTTTTGTGGAAAGTGTCAGGTTGTTGAACAGTCTAGACTGATCTGTGTTCCCTTGTAACTTGTACAAGAAGCATTTAAATGCAAATTTATAGCAAAAACATGTGGAATACTGAAAGACCATTCATTGGAACTTTTCTCAATAGATAATGTTTTTGTAGTGAGGAAACATCTTCAGTTTCACTTCTCCTTTTCCTGAGACTAAAATTCTTTGTAGGACAGATCTGTTTTGCAGACAACTGATGAGAAAATAAATGTAAAAAAAGGTTCCTTTGTCGTTTGTCCTTATGTCAGAAATCTGTCAGGGTGCAGCATCTGGATTCTTACCCTGACAAGGAGTCCAATTCCCTCGATGGCCTTCTTAAGTTAACTTGGGCATTATAAGCCCCTGTGTCTTTTAATAAGTTATGACATGATTTCAGGCTTCATTTATGTCTTGTGTGTTGAGATTTTTTTCTTTAGAAGTCCAAACTGGAATTCTGTTGTGACTTTTTTCCTCTGTTTCCTGAGCTTAGGTATAGTTTTCATGTGGTGCCTTTTGAAATTGTAAGGACCATAACTGTGATCACTGAATGTGGAAACTGAAAGTATGCCATGCCTGGGAGGACTGAATACCAAGTCCAAGGTTGCAGTACCCTGGGGTATTCCCCTTACTCCAAGGTGCAGGGAATTCAGAGGGAGCACAGGGCTGTGTATAAAAGCCTTCCTGTAAAATGCTTCAGAACTAAAAATAATTTGCTGGTTTTATGCTTGAATTGGAATTTTATTGTTTGAAGTGTTGAGATTCACAAAATCTGAGTTTTCATTTCTGATGGGGAACCATTTTCCTATAGTGCTGCAGTGTGGTATAAGGGCACTCAGCTAAAACTGATGCATGGTAGTGTTTATTTCAGGAATCAGCTCACTGTGAAAATGTTTGGGCATTCTTCTAGATTCATTCTCAGAATAGAGCGCGTGTGTGCACACACACGACAGATACTCTTATAGAGTATCTGATGTTATACACCTGCTTATATCATTTTGTTTATGTCTCCTGTGGAGCTGCTTGTGGAAATTTATCTCATCACTGATTGGCCTACTTCAGGAGGCCTGTTTCGCTAAGATGACATTAATATATTAACAGCTGTTATTTGCATAGCTGGTTTCTTTTGTAGATCGGAGCTGTAACTCTTGACTTTAACAATGTGTACATAGAAAGTAAGGGAGTCATGCAGAGGTGTATGAAATAATTTTAGTGAAGTTTTCCTTTGGTTTAATAAGGCCTTCTGTTCTGAAACATGGGAGGACAGAGCCAGCCTATTACCTGAAGTGCAGTAGGCGATAGTGTAGGTGGGTAGAAGGTGCATATCTTCAGTAAGCACTGCAAGATAAGGAAGTCCATTGGCTGAGTCTACTTCTGGAGTCCCCATTAAAGATCTGTGAATGGGCTACCATGTTCACAGTTATAGGGGAGTTGGGCAGTATGTCTTTTATACAGTGTAGACATTAGTATGATTACGGGCAGCCACGGGGGTGCAGCAGTTAGCGTTGTCACCTCACAGTAAGAGGCTGGGGTGCCTTCTGTGCTGAGTCTGCATGTCCTCCCTGTGGTCGCGTGGGTTTCCTCCAGGTGCTCCGGTTTCCTCCCACATCCCAAAGACATGTTGTAGGTGGATTGGACACTCCAAATTGGCTCTAGGCGTGAGTGCGTGCCTTCCATGGAAGGTTGAGCGTTGGGCTGGCAACTCAACACCGTAAAACTCTACTGCCAATCATGAGCGAACAGGTGATCTGCTATGGCGACCTCTAACCAGGAAAAGCCAAAAGAAGAAGGCAGCAGTATGATCATAAGTGCTACTGGTCAGGCATGTTATGGACTGTCTTTTTTTTTTGTTTGTTTGTTTGAATTAAGTAACAAGACTGCGGTGTCTGAATGTGTAAATAGATGTGTACTAGTAGCAGAGGTTCCTGTTTTGCAGCTGTGGACATGTCCATGACTCTGACTAAAGCCGCAGCAGCCTGAGCCCAGTGGAAGAGTGGGTAACTTATACTAAGTAAATAAACTATAAAATATATTTGTGAAGAGTGTAACTGTACACATTTCAGAAACACATTCTTCCCAGACTTTGTAGTGAGCCACAGAATAAACACGATACCATACTACTCTTCACAGCTTTTGTAACAGTATTGCTCATACAGTGTTTTTCTGCATGTTCACAGATGGTTTAACTGCTCTTATTTTAGAAATACAGCCCTAAACTTCAAGGGAGGTCTGTTTCCACTTGAATGTTGACTGTGTGGCTGGAGGACATTGCAGATATGAGAAATTGTGTTCTAGTTACCTATAGTTTACAGCAGCTGCTGTGTGTTGTGTTGCAGGCACAGTGTTAAAATGCATCTCACTCCTGATTACTGTTCCTGCTGCCACTTTCAGCACCCATAGTGTGTACACAGGGCTAAACCTGATACAGAAAATGGAAATGGGCAAGAATGACACACGAGTAGTTATTAGACTTAGTGAAGCAGGACACTGTAGGTTGTCAACTTGTGAAAATAAAGCATTGCAATGCCATGAAACTGGCATATCAAGTGGTAAGGGAGTTATCCTTCAGCTGGGCTATCTGCTGTCATGCACAGTTTAGGACAAATGCGGTTAATAAGGGCACATGATGTTGGATGGCTGTCCATTTGTATATATTGCATTGAGGTAATCTTCCTGACCAAGCACTTCCATTGGCGGGAGCATTGAGACATCTCTGCTATGGATGGACAGACTGTGAGACTGTGGTAGCAGGTTAGCTTGCACCACAAGTTGCTAGGTTTTCATACAGCAAATAATTTTTTTTTTTTTTTTTTGGATGCTGTGTCTGCTGAGCACCATATCAGCTAAGGAGGAAGACTAGTTTATTATTAATACAACTTGCTGTACATTTCTTGGTCCCATGTCTTACATAGGTAAGGACAGCCTGTATGCATTTGGTTGTTGCCTTTCTGAATTGTAGACTGTACTTGAGGATAGTTCATTTACACTGGTGCTCTTTACTTAGAGTTGTATAACCACCCAATTAGTGAAGAGCATGTGCAGGGGTTTAACTGATTATGTAGCCATGTTTATGAATTCCCCATATAGTGAGGGCCTTCACAGTTGTACATTAGAATGTTTCTGGTAGTAAAGCTTTACTATAATTCAAAAAGGTAAAACAAAACAAAATATATTTTTAATTTATTAAATGCAAGTTCACTTGTTTGAAATTATCATAAAATTAATTTTGAAGATTGGGATGTGTAAGATGTCAGATTCAAAGGTGCTGCTGTTATCATCTTGTGCTCTTTTCAGAGGCTAAGTTAACCAGGAACTGATTTCCATCCTTCTGGTGCTTTTCTTAATCTCTCTGTTGAAGAGTTTTATCTTGTGGAAGTCAGTTCACTTTTTAAGGATGTACATTTCACAGTTATGCATCCTAAGTACCACAGTGCTTTTATTTCTCATCACTTTTTGTGCTTGTGCAGAATCTTATTGCTGGAAGACAGTGGATAATAATTTTCACCCTTCTGTTTACCTCAGTTTTATAAGTTTGGGCATAATAATTTTAATATTGGACACAGTGTCTAGACACTTCAAAATGGGTATTTGAAAACAGGTGAAACAGCAATAAGAATTCATGTTTTCTTGAACAGCTAATGATGTATTCAGTACCAAATAATTATAGACGTGGTACTTTTAATATACTTACTTGTTTAGAAAACTAGGGACTTTAAGACAAAGGTGCTGTGGAACTGGTTTATAAACTTGGAAGGGGGAGAAGAATTTTTACTTATGCAGTGTTTTCTAGAAGTTTCTCAGTTCAGTGTTGTGGTGCTGTGGAACACATTTGTTTTCCCTACTTTGGGCACCTTGCTGCTCTTAGTTGCTTCAAGATAATGTAGTTTGTGCGTGGGAGGCATTGTGTCTTCCCAGGAACAAGGTGTTTTAGTTATCATCAGCAATGCTTCTGGCTCCACAGCAGGCTACAACACAGGACTTTAGGATTAAACTGTGATCTCCTGAACTGCTGGCCACATGACAAAAGAGTGTTTGACCAGAATATTTTTGTTTACTAAGGTGATGTCTTTAGCCTTCTCTGAGATATTGGCAGTAAGTGAGAGTTGTAATTCAGTGCTACAACAAGTAGTTAATGTGGTATCTTGTCTAGCTTCCACCAGAGATAATGTTTTGAGTGACCATAGAAGAGTCACTTGTTCTCCATGCACTTTACTCATCTTGGCTGTGATACTGGTGTTAGAAACTTGTGTCCTATATTCAAAGGGTGCTTGACTTTGTAAGAGCATTATCAGCAGAAATGTAAATATGGATTCAGTTAAACAGTACCAGTGTCCATAAATGTGAGAAAAAACTTACCATGTGATACAATACTTTTGCTGTTTCATGCATACTTGCCTGTAATGTACTGCTTTCCTAAAGTGCTATCATTATAGAAGTATACATTGAATGACCTTGAACAATTCACCAAATTCCTTGTGCTATCAAGTGTCACTGAGAACAAGACCTGGTTTTAGTGGGATACCTGGCTAGCAAAACTTAATAGCAGCATTAATATATAGCGGTATTTGTTCCAAAGGCAATGTGACAGTTCCACATTTAAAATATAGTGTTTGTTGGCAGAACATTCCTTCATAGGAAAGTTAGCAACTTACACAGACTTACAATGCCATTTGCACATTCTGAGTTGCTGCCTTGTGTAAGGCTGGTCTCCTGCATGGAGGAATAGAAAGTCTGGTTTATTAAGTTCAATGATGAAACTTCTTGCCTGTAATTTTTGAGATGATTCATATGTAGAGCTAAATAACTTGATTTACAGAGGTGGCAACACAAGGGTATCTACGGTGCTTCAGTGCTGGCTGATGACTTACTATAAAAATTAAATGTTTCTATTAACATATCCTTTTTATTAAAATGGCACTCTGAAAAGTCCACTTTCTGTTATGATTATTATTTTGGTTGATTCCTTCAGAATCAAAAGAACTGAGTAGTTGATCAGACTTGAGATGGGGGAGATGGAGCACTTAAGTATGTTTTCATTTTCACAAAAACACAAGTGTTTTAAATGATTTTCAACAGTTTGAACATTTAGACATATATTTTTTGTCTTTAATCAAATGAATGGTGTGGACAATGTAGCTAACAAGGATTTGCAAATTGTGTTTCAGTTAGTCAAAAAAATGTAAACATCTCAGTGAAGTTTGTGATTATTGTTTAGTATTTTATTTCCATACCTTTTTCCCTTAAACATTTGTTAATAGTAATTCATCTAATAAAATTAAGTTGTACTCTACTACATCGTTTCCAACGTTTTTCCTACCCATTGGTCTTAATCTGTTCAAGTTGGAATGTCTACACCCACATCTAAGTTGCAGGCAATATCCCTTAACCCAGCCTGGCAGGGACTTACCTTCTGTTCACATCACTGTCTTAGTTAAAAGCCTCTGATACTGATTTCAAGTAAAACTTCTTAACAGTATGCAGTGCATGGTTTGCAGGACAACTTCCTGTTGTTTTCCGTAAGCTTAAGTGAGTGGCAGCTGAATAAGCTTTCAACAGACCATGAGCATTTCCCTGATCTGAAACTCATTGAACACTGCTGTGCGTAGGGAATCAGTGCTGGTATGGTTTCTGTTCGTGTGTTGGCATTGATTTTACAGTTTGGGGAGGGGGGGATTTTTCTCTGCAGTTGTGCAGTCGTGAAGTTAATGTGTACAAGTAGTGGTGTCTGAGAGGCAAACCCTTCTTGATGAGAATGCAGGAAGGCTTCCCTCAAGAACAATGCTCTGTTTTGTGTCTAGTCAAATCTTTGAACAGTTTGTTTCACCATGTCATAGGTTTTACCAATTTGTTTTCAACAACACATAGTGGAACCATTTCTATAATTGGAAGTAAGGCATACACTGGACACCTGACATTTTTCTACCTTTGTTTTCTCTTTTCTGTGAGTTTCTTATGAGAATGGGTGCAGACATCAAAAGGTTCACTGCAAGATGGTTGTTCACTACATTTTATTGTCTGAATAACAGTCATACAAATAGTGACAAGTGGACTTTTTCAGATGTTGATGCTAGTAGGTATGCTGGTCAAAATCATACATATATTTAGGATGTTCCCTTCACCATTGTTTAAGCTCAGTTCAAGTTCTATGGTTGTTTGAGGATCTGTGTTGGCACTGTAGTCAGCACAGTGAGAGCATTCTTTGAAGTAATTTGTCACTCCCTTCCATGACAGCCCTGGGTCCTATGTAAAATCAGATCACCTATTACCTGCAAGTAGTAGAATTATCACTGCATCAGTATTGTGCCCTGGTGGGGTTAGTAACTGAATGCACAGGATTGCTTCTGAGGGAATTCCTGTCAGCCACATGTTTTGGCCTGAGTCTGTCAAGACTCCAGCACTCTCATAAGAAATGCATGTATGAGGGCATTTGTGCCTCCATTTAACAAAAGTAAATTCCTTATGACAAATTTGAGAACAGACAGTTAGTTCCACTTTTTTGTGCTGTGCTTGTGAAATATTTTTGAACAAAAATAGCAAGCACATTAAAACATTTGTGTACCATTTAGGATAAGAAAAAACATTCCTACTGCTGCAGACACTGCTGGAAGCACACGTTTTTTCAAGTATTGATTAACAGCTCTTGGATTGCAGTGCTAGCTTTGACACCTTAGGAAGAGGGTGGAGGAAGTATCTTTCTCAATGCTTAAAGTTTAGGACAACAAAATGACAAGCTTCTAAAAGCCTCGAGTGGAAGCTGTAAAATTGCTTTGAAATGCTTATAATGGGCTCTGAGAGAATTGTATATGATGGTCATTCAGGAATAAAATACATGCACTTTTGCTGTAGAAGATACCTATGTCTCACACTGCTGATATTGTATCTCAGTGGACTAAGAAGATATCACTTCCTGGAGTCTAGCATGATTCATATACAATGAACTTGAAATGGATTCTGGGAAGAGGACAAGAAAGCATTAAAACAAGACCATACTAATATGTCAGGTCCTGTGTCAACCATTTTGTGGAAAAACAAAATTTTCTAAGAAGCACTTAGAGTAATTTTAATGCATTAAAATACCCCCCCCCCAAAGCAAGAGTATAAGAAAAAATACCTTTTTTAGTTCCAATGTGAAGTTTTCTTTAAGTGACTTGCTCAGAGACGCACTTGCTTTTAGACAAGCTTGAAATAGGGATTTCCTGATATTTTGCTTTGTCCCAGTGTCACCCTCTGTCATGTTTGCAGTATGCTTGACATAATGAGTGGTCTTTGAGTTTGAAGTGGCAGTTTGTTTTTAAGACCACTTCAAAAATTCATGTGATGTGAGCTTCTGTATTACAAGAAAATGTATGCCAGAAGCAAAGTTTCACATCAGCTTTACCAACATGTTGGTAGCTTGTCCAGCTGTCTGAGCCTACTTATTAACATGAAAATAATCTTGCAGCTGTTGAGCCATTGAGAAACAGTAGCACCCCTCTAACTCCCCCTGAGACCTAGAGTAAAGAATAAATCTCTGCTAGCTCAAGAAGAAATGAAGAGCTGTCCCTCTAAAGAAATTGTGGTACCTGCTATAGAGTAGTTGTCATCAACAACTGAAAACGTTTCTAGTTAGGAGGACTGCAGTTCAGGTACCTGGGAGGTACAGGGTTACCCAAGGGAGAACCCTCTACAGACTAATAGAATCAGAGTCATAATTACAGAATTAGAGACTGCTGCTGGTGTGAGCAAGCAATTTCCATTGAATGTGTGAAGGATCACTAAGAAAAGAATTAAAAAAAGAAAACATTCAGAAAGTAACATGGAGCTATGTATGTGGACTGAATGTCCTATTATTTATTTAACTTGCTTGGTGGAACATTACAAGACCCTTTTTTAGGCAATACATGGGCCATGTGGCAATTATGATAAAAAACCCAAAAATTGAGAGCAACAGACAGATACAGTATATGCAAATAAGGCTTGTAGTTATAAATATAAATGACGCCCAAAACTTGACACAGTTTGAACATGTCACAGCTGTTATAAAGACAGTGCCATATTTATAGGCACAGTGATGCAGTGTAAGTATGACTTTACTTTAAAACATTTATGGACTGTATTGAAACACAACAGACTTGTTTTGGTGAAACAAAACTATGAGTTTTGACAAAACAAAGTATGAATTTATTGAAGTGAGTTTTTCTTGACTACAGGAGAACCTGTATGATATACTTTATGATCTGTGATAATTGCTTACATTAATAAAGTGTGTCTAAACAGAACTGCCAGCTTCTTGTGAAGCAAGTATGTGAAGTCAAGCTATAATTTAAATATCTGCAAATCTGAGGAAATAAAAGCTCTCTGATGTAATAGCCTCCTGTAGTATACAAGATATGAGGGATTCAATAGACAAAAGCATCCTAATGCTGCTGTAAACAGAGTTTACATTATCCATTGTCTATTGAAATGGGGATAGGTGCTCAGAGAGAAACTTTGTCACAAGTGCTGTTGGGAGCAATCACTAATCAGCAGATGTGCTTTTATATGACTGGAAAAGGGACTGCAAATTTGTATAGGCATTTGCCAAAAGAGTGACTAAAGAAATTGTGCTGATATATTGCCTAACAAATTGTGAACTTGCCGAAAAGTGTGTTTAGACCTAGCAGGGTACTGAGAAAGGACTGTTTTGAACCACATCTGAAGAATAAATCTGAAGTTTTAAATTCCTAAATGTTGAGCATTTTCAGAAGGTCTATTCTCAGAATGCTTTCTGGTTTTGTTCTTGTATTTAAAAGTTTGTATTTCAAAAATGGTGCAGCACATAGCCCTGAGATTTTCAAGAAATATTACTGTACAAACTCTGCTAGACTATGCTCCTGACCGTAAATGCAAAGGAGCAGCTGCATCTTGAATTTTAATGAAAAAGGTATTTATTTTAATGCCATTTTATACCTTAATATATACATATGATAACAATAGTACATTAATATAGAAACACTTTCTTTTACGTCAGAAATCACACTAAAATTATATATTTGTTTTATTTTACTCTGAAATGCATTGAAAGCTTCACATTTGTTTTCAGACAACTGTTTTATAAAGGTTGTAGTATGCTGATTTACAAAGGCCATTCTTGCCTGAATTCCACCTTTATGTCAAATGGCAATGCCTCTTTACTGTTTAAAGATATTCTTATGAAGTTTTCAGGACATCAACCCTGGATAATCCCACTTATATTTTTTCACAGTCTAATTACTTTTAGGGACAGCAAAAAAGCAAGTCAAAAATATGTAAATTTTGCTGTCTTCCTACAAAAGAGCATTGTTGTTTTGATTCTCACTTTATAAACTACAGATACATATTGTGTTTATCAACCTGAAAAAATGGAAAATTTATTTTTTTCCTCTTAGTCCCTGTGCTTAACTTCTTGCTCACATGGTATGTATTGTGTCAAGTTAATGGGCCAGATTAATTAAGAACTACATAAAATGTAGTGATCATGTTGTCTGCATGCTGAGCCACCAAAACAATAGAGTGCTATTTGGTATTCATTAAGAGGCTCTACACAATGGGTAGATCTGCCACACACAGATAAATGGCAGAATATGTTAATAAACCCATAAAGAGCCAAAGCAGTTTCTAATTAACCAATCCAACACGGAGGAGCTATTCAAAAACTATAAAGCAGTCATGTACACTCAGTGGTTACTGCTGTTATTATTATGTTGTATATGTAACAGGCTTTAAATCAGGGTGCTGCTGCTGCTAGACCATGGGCAAAAAGAAGGGTGCTTAGACCCCATTTAATTGGACTGCATGAAATAAAAATTGTTGAGTGATACAGAGTAGGCAGGGAAAAACTGGAGGACATATGCAACCTCTGCCTTCCCCTCCACCTCAGGTCCTAGGGAAGTCATGGAGAACCCATCCCAGTGGAATCAAAGGTATGTATAGCATTAGATGTTAAGTTGTCTATCTAGCCTTCATTCTTGCTGGATGGGTTCGGAGCCGACTCGGCCACTCTAAAGCTCGAGAGTTGGTTCCACCGGCTCGAGGCTGCCCCTATATCCCACAATGCTAGGCGTGAATTACCCCAGATCTCGTTTGCCGCTACAGCGATCGAGGTGTTTTCTACCGGCTCCAGGTTAGTTTAAATTAGATTAGTCTAATAACCTTTAAACTTACTCTAGCTTAGTTTATCCCTTTTTGTTACCTTTAGTGTAGTGGATATTTATCCCTTCTACCATCTTATCCAGCCCCTTTTCCAAGAACTAATAAGTTCTTTCCTTAGGCCTTCGGGCCCTTCCTTCCCTCAGTGTGTGTATGTGTTTTTGATAGGAGTTTTATATCCTTAACTTAACTTACTTTTCAGAAGTTTTGTTTAAAGTAATCTTACTTAGATTTTCTGACAGTGTAATCTGTGTGTGTGTTATTGTGTGTGGTTACACTTCGGTTCCTTGAAAATGTCCAAGGATTCAAAGGTCTCAGGCTTCAAGAAGTGTGACTCGTGCTGTCAGAAAATGTCTCTGACAGACGGTCACACTTCTTGTGTGTACTGCCTGGGACCTTTACACCTGCAGGACTCTTGTGCTGTATGCCATGGCTTCAGCCTAGAGTCCTGCAGGAAAGAAAAAACAAACTCATATTAAGGGGTTTGCTTAAGCCTGAAGGTTCCCTATCTGCTACCTCGGGAAAACCTTCCAAGGCTTCCAAGACCTCGGCTCCAGCTTCTGAGTCGAGGCCTAAGGCCTGCTGCTACATCGGCTCCGGCTGGAGCCGATGAGTCTTTGACTACAGTGTCTGTGGTTCCCTCGGCTCTGGCCGGAGCCGAGGCATTAGAGATTCCTGGGTCGGCTCCGATCAGACCATCGGAGCCGACATCTAGAAAGAGGTCGAGGTCACCATCCCTTGGCTCCGTTCATTCGGCTCCAGCGTCTCCCTTGCTGTCTGAACGGAGCCACAGATCTCACTCCTCCAGGTCATCGAGGCTCTCGGATCATGATCTCCAGAGGGTAGTGAGTCGACTTTTAAAGTCCGAGGCACTGGCCCAAATGCTTCAGAGCCCAACTCATCAGTCGATGCCTCAAGTTATTCCTATAAATATTCCTCCTCCGACTCCTTTGAGCTCGTCTCGAACCGAGACTGTGGTAGCGTCGGAGCCGATACATTTGTCTTCGGCTCCGATTTCTTCTTTTGAAGAATCTCGGTGCCGGACTTCCCTCGTCGGCTCCGAGGGGGTGAGTGGCATCGGACCCTTGTCCGACCCCCCTCTCCCTCTCGGTGCTTCAGCACTGGTGAGTTCGGCTCCGACATCGGCCTCGGAGCCATCTCTGTCGGTGCCGAGGGAGGTTCTCAGCTTCTCGGAGCGGGGACCTCTGGCTCTGCCAGACAGGGGTGCGTTCGAGGTCATGCGGAGTGTGTTGGAACCTTGTTCGACTCCACAGTCGGCTCCGTCCGCCCCTCCCTCTTCGGTGCCTCTGGTTATGTCGACTCACTCCCTCATCCCAGACCGCAGAGAGCCAGCTCCTCAAGAATCCCCTGTGGGGATCTCATCTTCTTCCGAGGCCTCCCCTGAATTGGCAGGGGAGCCCCCTAGGAAGAGAAAGTGTAAGAGGAAGCACATAGACTCACCTGAGTCTGTCACCTCTGACACAGATTTAGAGGATTCCGAGGGTTCCCCCCATTCCCCTTCTGAAGATGTCTCCTGCGGACATTCTAGAGATCCTGAAACAGAGGGGAAATTGGCCAGCCCTTAACCCTTCGGAGGATGAATCTGTGTATCTTGAGGCGTTGGGCTCTCGCCCTTCCACCTCCTGGGTGTGGCGCCGCTTTGATCCCCTCATGCAGGTGGTGGCAAAGAAGCCTGGACGGCTCCTGACTCAGTGGACCCTACCCCCAGGAGACCTTCTAAATTTATAACAGCACCAACTGACAAACAATTTCTAACCAAAGGTGTTTCTGTGGATGCCATGGTGGTAGCTGCTGCCACCAAGAAGGAACTAGCTGATCCTTCAGTGCCTGTTCATCCCCCTAACAAAGAATCTAGGTCTATGGACAGGTATGGGAAGCGGATGTTTTCGTCAGCGACCTTTGCAATGCGTTCGCTGAGCTACCTATGCCATTTCACCCATCTCCAGAGAGACTTCATCAAGGAAGCGAGTGAGATGTTGAAGGATCCTTCAGCTGCAGATTTTCAGGACAAAATGAACACCCAGCTGACTACCCTGAATTCGATAGCTAACTTCTCCATGCGCCTCCTCTCATATGCGGCTGATGGAGCGAGTAGAGCCGCAGGGACAGGTGTTGCCTTAAGCCGGCATGCCTGGATGCGTCTATGCAATTTTGCGGACCCCTTTAAAACGTCTTTCACTAATTCCCCGTTTGATGGATCATCTCTCTTTGGTCCTCAAGTGAAAGAAACCTTGACTAGGTGCGAGACGGATGGCAAAACTCTCTCTGCCGTCGGAGTCCGTTTTTCTACTCCTTCTAGACCTTACCCCAAAGGCCAGAAAAGTGGAAAAATGTGGTTCCGCAAACAATCACAAGGGAATTTGCCTGACGCACAGAGTCGGTTCCCATCCAGAGGCAGAGGAGGGAACAATAATGGTAGACGTCGCCCCAGAGGCAGAGGGGGTCCGCAGAACCAGGGCAATCGAGAAACCTTTTCCGATAAGCCTTTTCAGCATCTCTGAGGTGTTGCCCGACTCTCCACCTTTGGAGGCAGTCGGGGGAAGATTGTCACTGTACCCAAAAGCCTGGCTATCCCCGACTCAAGACAAGTGAGTACAGTCCATCATTTCCGAAGGCTATTCCATTCCCTTCGTTCGCATTCCAAACCAATCAAAAAAATCCCTTCCAGATGTTCCACCCGCTCAAAGGGATCTTGCAGCTTTGGAAATTTCAAAGCTGCTTGCAAAAAGAGCAATTCAGCCAGTTCCAGCAGACCAGCAAGGATCTGGAATCTACTCCAGGTTCTTTTTAGTTCCAAAGAAAACAGGGGACTGGAGACCAATTTTGGATCTCAGTATCTTGAACAAGTCAGTCAAGAAAACAAGATTTCGGATGGTCACGCTGCAGTCCATCCTTCCCCTATTGGGAAAGGGAAACTGGATGTGCTCTATAGACCTTCAGGATGTACTATCACATAAAATGAACAGACGCTCCAGAAGATTCCTCCGCTTCAGGCTGGGAACCAGTCATTTTCAATTCAGGGCCCTGCCCTTTGGTCTCACCACTGCCCCGGTGTTTACCAAATGCATGGCAGTGGTAGCTTCTCACCCGAGACTTCAAGGATTCCAGGTGTTTCCATATTTGGACGACTGGCTCCTCACAGCTCCCACCAAGCATCTTCTTCTAATGGCCAGAGACTACACCTTTCGCATTTGTCAAAATTTAGGCATTTCAATAAATTGCGAAAAGTCTGTTTTGTCGCCTTGTCGTACTATTACCTTCATAGGCAAATCTAGACACAGTCAACATGTCTGCGAGACTAACAGATCAGAGAATAACAGACATACACAAACTGGTCTTGCTCCTCTTCAGCAGCAACAGAATCAAAGCCAGGTTAGTTCTGAAAGTGTTGGGGATTATGGCGGCTGCCATACCTCTGCTTCCATTAGCCAGATTCCACATGAGAATCCTTCAATGGATGCTCTTCACGCAATGGTCATACCAGCAACTTCCGATGTCCCACACCATTATGATTACGCAAACATGCAGAAATCATCTTCTGTGGTGGATGTCTTCCCCTCAGCTCTTATTGGGAAGACCCTTTGTTCCTTCCCCTCCAGTTGCTACTCTGACAACGGACGCCTCCCTGATCAGGTGGGGGGGGCATTATCAGGGCAGAACTGTCCAGGGCACATGGCAACCAGACGAATGCCACTTGCACATAAATGTTCTAGAGATGAGAGCAGTGCTTTTAGCATTGCAAGCCCTTCAAGACTCTCTTCCCTTGGGAACGATAGCAATCCAGACGGACAATATGTCTGTAGTGTGGTATATCAACAAACAAGGCGGAACCAGGTCCTACCCCCTGTGTCGAGAAGCACTCAGACTGTGGCAATGGGCAATTTCTTCTCAGCGTTTTCTGATAGCAATGCACATCCCCGGGAAGTCCAATCAAATCGCGGACAAGTTGAGCAGAGCTATCCTCATGCCTCACGAGTGGTCTCTGAAAGACTCTGTTGTGAGAGAAATTTTTCTCAAGTGGGGTCAGCCTTGCTGCGACCTTTTTGCTACTCCCCAAAACAGCAAGTGCAGAGATTATTTCACCCTATTACCTTTACCAGGCCAGCCCAGCAGAGACGCTCTAGTCCAAGTTTGGCCCCGGGGACTTCTGTATGCATTTCCTCCCTTCCCACTAATCTCTCAAGTGATACAGAAAGCTATCGCTCAGAAGGCCTCATTGATCCTCATTGCTCCTTACTGGCCTCGACAGGTTTGGTTCCCCTTTCTACATCATTTTCTGTTGGAGCGACCTTGGCATCTGGACCTAGTTCCAGATCTTTTGATCCATCAGTCGGGTCAGTTTCATCGCTCCCTTCCCTCTCTGAACCTCACTGCTTGGATGTCCTTCATGGATGCATCTGCAGTCATAACAACTGGGTTGTCCTGTCGTCAGGCAGCCCTTCAGTCGGCCGGATTCCAAAGTCCGGGTCCGCTTCGCTGATGTCGCACTCACCCGACGTCATCTCTGTTGGTTCGGTATAAAGGCATCAGCCGCGCCATTTTCCTCAGTCTTTCTTGCCGTGGCGCCTGAAGCAGAAGCTGTTCGCAAGTGCCGGTCGGTCGGATCCAGAGATTACTTCTACCGAATACTACTTCGAAGACTTCTAAAGCTAAGTACCCCGTTGGGGACTCTTTCTTGCCTCAGCCGATGTCAGAAAAAGTTAATAATTGTTTAACCTGTGGGAAACAAATACCTCATAAAGATTTCCACTCTTATTGTCTGCCTTGTTTAGGCCCAGCCCACGACGTAGCAGCCTGTTCGCCTGTGCTTCCTTCAACCCGCTTAGGCGTCGGTCGGAGTTTGCTGAACAGTTTTTCGGTTCTGATTTTGCGTAATTATGCCGCCGGATCCTCCGACTACCCAATCTGCCAAAAACGCAAAGATAAAGACCGACACCGCGGTCCACGGTTTCGCCGAAACCACGGTTAACAAACATGAGTGTCTCGGTTTCGGCCGAAACCGAGAAAACTGATCAAAGTACAGCTGAATCTATCTCTACGACTGAGGCACCTGCTACCATTCTTGAATCAGCCTCAGAAATTTTACCCACTACGGTGGTTGCCACTGACTTATCAGACACCATTCCCTTGGATGTCTCTACCCCAGCACGTGGTGCTGCTAGGCCTCCAGCAGCCATGTCCATTAAGGCCTTCGCCAGGGCTAAAGCAGCCAAGACTACTAAAACAGTGCCTGTTAAAACCCCTACAACCAGGCCCTCCTCTAGTTCTCAAATGCTTACTCTGGCAGAAGATTTAATTTCATTAATTAGAGGATCTCATACTCACCCAGACAGGGCCTCTCAGCCACCAGAGAAGAGACCTAGGGCAGAGCCCCCTGAGCCAGTGTCATCTGATGATTCTGCCGATGAATCAGACATAACTGACCAGCCAGAGGCTCCTTTCTCCAATTTTGAAGACTCTGATGCTGAAGAATCCATTCCAGCTGCTTCCCCACCAGAAGAATTCTCCTTTGGGGAAACCTTACATGCCATGCGAGAGCAGTTCCAATGGCAGCAACAGGATTTTTCAGACTCCAGAAAAAGACTTAGGACTTTTCTGCACCTTCCACAACACAGGCCCTTAGCTATACCTCCTGTTCTCTCTGTGGTGGATGATGCTTTCAATGATGTCTGCTCCGCACCAGACTCCTTACCTCCAGCCCCTGCCAAACCAGACAGATTTTACAGGGTGCCAGACACCCATCACCACCTTTACAAGGCCCCACTTGCAGACCCCGAAACTATATCCCAGGGTCCCAAGGCAGTAGCCGCGACCATAGCTAAAAACCCTATTCCTTCTGAAAGGGAAGCAAGGTCATTAGACAGATGGGGCAAAAAGGTCTACACTTCAGCTACTCTCTCAGCTAGAGCTTTAAACTGTCAGTTTCACATGATACAATACCAAGAGTTTATGCTTGATCAGTTAACTAAAAAGCTAACCACTGATGAATCTCTTGATAAGAAATATGTATTAGAAATGGTAAATAACATACAATCTCCAAATGGATAGGAAATTGCATACGATTCTGTTACTCCTTCCATGGAAAACCAATTCCACAGAACATAAGACCTCATTCTACAAGGGCAACAGCCACTACCACAGCCTTCTTACGAGGAGTGGCAACCAAAGACATTATTGAGGCGGCTACTTGGACCTCCGTGCATACATTTGCCAAGCATTATAATTTGCCTCTATATTCCTGATCCCGAGCAGGGTTTGCCACTGCTGTACTGCAAGGGATCCTAAACACACCATAATCTAGTTTTATCCTCCTCTCCTAGTTGGCTATGGTATTCTACCCAGTTGTTATGACTGCAGATGCATCCATGAAGGACATAGTACAGTTTTGTACCTACCATAAATGTAGATGTCCGAACTGGATAGCATCTGCAGTCAGGATTACCCTCCTCCTTCCCTCTGTGGTACTCCTAGGGTGTTTTACCCTCCTAATAGCTAGCTGGTGGGGAGTCTGTTATGGTGTATTTGTTTGTATATATGTACATACATGCTTATTTGTGTGTTTACCTCTATCTTTTTGGAAACATTGGCATCTATCCAAATTTTAGCCTCCAAGAGGGCTACTGGCATCTGGGGCAAGAAACACTGAGGAAAATGGCGGCTGATGCCTTTATACCAAGACCAACAGAGATGACGTCGGGTGAGTGCGACATCAGCGGCGGACCGGACTTTGGAATCCGGCCGACTGAAGGGCTGCCTGACGACAGGACAACCCAGTTGTTATGACTGCAGATGCTATCCAGTTCGGACATCTACATTTATGGTAGGTACAAAACTGTACTTTCCTCCAATTCCAACCTTAGCCAGGCTTCCTCAAATATCTCACTCTGTTCGAGATATTTTGATAGCTTCCCATAAATCTTCCACTCGAAAAATTTATTTGAGTAAGTGGAAACGTTTCGCCTATTGGGCTCAAGGAAGGGACATAGATCCTTTCACTGCTTCCATCCAAATGGTCCTTGATTTTCTAGCTGAACTCTTCCATGCAGGTTCATCTCCTTCTACTCTTAAAGTTCAATTGGCAGCTATTTCTAACTTTCATGTGGGCATTTCAGAGTCTGCCATTATGTCCCACAAGCTTTGCAAAGCCTTTTTGAAAGGAGTTTTTCTACTCAGACCTCCTATAAGAAATCCTCCTCCTCCTTGGGACCTAAATTTAGTTCTTAGTTCTTTGATTCTTCCCCCTTTCGAACCTGCAGCCTCCTGTTCTTTAAAATTGCTATCATGGAAGACTCTCTTTCTGGTAGCTATTACTTCAGCTAGAAGAGTTTCAGAACTTCATGCACTCAGCTGTCGACCTCCTTATCTGTTGTTCCATAAGGACAGAGTATCTTCTGAACCAACCCGTCATTTTTACCTAAGATAGCCTCGTCTAACCTAAATCAAAGCATTGACCTCCCTGTGTTTTTTCCAGAATATTCTAATAGGTCTGAACAAAAATTGCATTGGCTAGATGTTCATCATCAGTTAAGGTACTATTTGGATAGAACCAAACATTTCAGAAAATCTGACCAGCTGTTTGTCTCTTATGCAGAAGGCAGAAAGGGACTTTCAGTTTCAAAGGTATCATTATCTAGATGGCTAACATCTCTGATTTCCCTTGTTTATGAGATTAGACACCAAAAGCTGCCTAACAAACCTAAAGCCCATTCCACCAGAGCTTTGACTACTTCTATAGCCTTCCAAGACAGACTGCCTATTGACACCATTTGTGCAGTGGCTACTTGGGCTACTCCTCACACTTTCATTTCTCATTATAAGTTGGATTTAGCCTCTAGGCATAGAGCTAACTTTGGTTCCACTGTTCTCAAGAGTCTGTTCCGTTAGGCCACCCGGGACAAGGTGCTAGGACGGTCCCATCCAGCAAGAATGAAGGCGAGATAGACAACTTAACATATAGAAGTTATGTTCTTACCATAATGTTCCATGTTAGTTGTCTTCTTCTCGCCTTCTTTCTTGCATCCCACCCTCCTTCCCCCTGGCCTGGACAGACCTAGAGGAGTTTGATTGTGACCTCTCTTTCTACCACCTCTTTGCGATAGGTATATGCTCTGCTGTGCATATTTCCTAGATCAGGCTTAGGTCACCCTTTCTCTTTCCCTTTGTTTATAGAGGTGGACTCTTTCCAGTTTGTCCTGGTTGTATTATTAGCTGGGCCTAGCTCACAAACGAGATCTGAGGTAATTCACGCCTAGCATTGTGGGATATAGGGGCAGCCTCGAGCCGGTGGAACCAACTCTCGAGCTTTAGAGTGGCCGAGTCGGAGCCAAGGTCGGCTCCGAACCCATCCAGCAAGAAAGAAGGCGAGAAGAAGACAACTAACATGGAACGTTATGGTAAGAACATAACTTCTATTTATATGAGCAACTGGTACTTTCCAGACACCTACGGGGGATATATTAGATGTGTTACAGATATCAGCCTCTAGAGTATTACATCAGTTTTTAAATGCAATACTACTACATGCAAGGGAGTATATCTGTTTCCTACAAACCCCACAGAAGAGAGCAAGAACCATGCAGGAATTCTATGCAGTAGCACACTTCCCTGAAGTTTTGGGGGCCTTAGGTTGTGCACACACAGAAACAGGGAAGGAGGTATATCAGCAGAAACGGTTTCCACTTCATAAACTGTCATGGTGTCTGTAATGTCCAAAGGATCGCGTACAATATCTGTTCAGGTGTAACCTAGGCAGTTTTCACAGCCACAATTTGCATATTTGGCACATCTGCGAGCTGTACACCAGGTTTGCTAGAGGTGACATTCCTTGAAGACATCTAGGTTATTCACTGGAGACCTGGTTCATGACACCCATGAGAAACTCACACAACCCCACTGAGCAAGGATACCATGAGGTCCATATTCAAACCAGGAATATCATAGAATGTGTGTTTAGATTGCTGAAATAAAGGTTCCATTGTCTAGACGCATCAGGTAGTGCACTGCAGTTTGATCCAGGCACCTCTGCTGAAATATTTACAGCCTGTGCCATGTTACACACAGTATAGTACTCAAGAAACAGCTTTGACAAGGGTAGCTAGGTGATGGACAACAGTTTTAAGGGCCACAGGCAGGGGCAGCAGGTACAGGTGAGGAGTCTGAGGCAGAACCACCAGCTGCAGATGGTGCTGGCAGATGGAGGTGTGCACAGTATGCCCTGGCTGTGGTTAAGAGGCAAAGGACAGCGCACACACACAAACACGCTCACTACCTAGCTCAAAGCCTAAATTCCCACACACATTCAAATAGGAAAACTGATGTCTTTCAAACAGCACAACCATTCCTTAACCATGTAATGATAGCATCAGACAGGGACAACCCCCAAGGACACAATTTGTACCTGCACTAATGACAGAGCAAGTGTGGAACCTGTAGCAAATATATTATGGCGATTACCCTCTTATGTAAATATGTGTATACACTTAAGCAGAGCATTTCTCTAAGATTTACAGTTATGTCAGTAATATCTCCTTTGTCAGATTCATGCTGTATCCACTTAAGTATCATAAACAGTACTGTGAATCAAACATTTCTATTAGGTTCATAGGTGTTTGCTAGGCTAACAACCACAAGGGTGGTTTTAAGCTTAGCCATGCATCCCAAATCTCTGATAACTTCTGGTACCCTTGATAAATGTAAGCAGGGTCTTGGGAGATGAAACATTTACAAGCTAGAGCCTAGGAGAGGAAACATTTACAGGTTGCCTATGTCCATTAGAGACATAGGTGCCAAACCAGGGATGAAGTTCCTGTTCCCCATCCAATTGTTCAGGTTGCATTTGAATTGGGTTAGGGAGAAACTCTGCTTCACATGGATGGGAAGCCTGTTCCAGAGACAGGGTAATCTATGGGTACATACCCATATCTCCAGCAGGTCCTATTTATATCACAAGCATGGTTTAAGTCTTTAAAATGGGTAATTCTGCTGCTATTTGTTTTGCAGATATGCAGAAGGTCCATCAGAGTGTGGTCTGACAATTCCCTGTATGTCAGGCATAGATCTTTCAGAAGCCTATAGGAGACGGAATACAGGGATAGAGCCTTGAGGCAGTCTGCATAGGACATTTTACTTAAGCCCTGTATTCTTTTAGTGAGGAACATCAGTGGATGTTCCAGTTGTTGGATATGCCCAGTTAGGTACATACCAAAGGGGGCATTGTACCCAATAAGTCTGATGAAAGCCATCATCTGTAAAAAAATGCATCAAGTCAAATATGCCCTCATTTGCACAGCTCTACTAAGAAGCAAGACTGTAGTACCTAATGATAACATTGCTGTTATGACAGTACTAAAATACAATAAGGTTCAACAATTATCGAAGCATTCACAAATGAGTATGAAAAAGAAAGCAACAACTTTTCTTCTGCAATGTATATTAATAAATGCAAGTTTCTGAATAAGCAAGCATTAACTATCCGCTGTGTACATCAGATATATATGCAACCCTAAGTCACAAAGACACGTGCAAAGGGCAGGGCACATTCATCATCATTTGCACAGGGTGGGGGTGGGGGCTATAGGAGGGCAAGACTGACATCAAAGAAGTGCATGTAAGAAGAAAACATGCATCTTCAAGAGTATACAGTGTTCAGGGACAGTAATAACAGATGTATAGCACTTAACAGTGTGTGAAATGGTATGGGCAAGTGAAAAACATTTTTTTCTATGTGTCTGTTTGCATGAACACAGTCAAGCACTGTGCTAGCACAATGTCCTGGCATCTCAGACAGGTGTGAGCTGTGTATGGTAGAATACTTAGTTCAGTATCATCCCCCGACCATGAAAACCACCTCTGCCAGGAGCTGCACTGCTACTTCCATGGCTCCAGCTACAAGTCAGGGTGCTGCCTGAATGTGAGGGATGTCTGCTGGGTGAGCTCTCCTCACAACTACATCTGCAAACACAACCCCATGGCCTACCATGTCTGGGTGTGGACAGTGCAATCACTGACTTAGCAGTGGTTGTACTGTCACTAAAGGAGTGGGATCTCACACAGCCATGTCTGCTAACACCAGAAGATGTGGTGGCTGTCTAGCCATGTGGATGCCATCCTCCCAACAGATATTCCATCACACATGATGCCTGATCCAGTGTGTCTTTCATCTTAACTAAGAGTTGCCTACAGAGTTCAAGGGGTGAGTCATGTCAGAATGCACAGCATGTAGTAGCCACACTCTCTTCTAAGGCCCTGGTAGAACGTGCCTCTACTATGGTCCTTCACATATGTTCCGTGGCACCTAATGATACACCAGTATTAGGAATTGAGAGAACAGACCTCACCCAAGCACCCCCTGCCAACACTTCTTTGTGGCACCACACCCTCACAATGGCTACTGAGAGAGGCAACTGTCTCTGCAACCTGGGTAGCCACACTAGCCTGATCAACTGTGTCACTCTCAACCTGTCTTATACAGAGGTCTCTGTGTCATGAGTATGAATAGGCATACTGACTGTATCCAAAATATGGGCAGGGGATGTGGGAACCACAGTCTCAGTGTCAGACTGACCCTTTACACCCTTGACTGTGCTGCTTCATTGCCACTGTCATCTTCAGAGGCTAATGATACTCCATCAGGTTGTAGGAGTTCCACAGTGCTACTCCAAGGATCACTGTTGATGAGCAATAAACACAACAAACAGAAAAAGGGAGACTACAATTTATCACATATTTTCCTTATAGAAAGGTATATTAAAACTTTAATAGATGCCAAAGCAACACAAACTTTCCTATATATATGTATATAGACCTGAATATACCTTATATACAGCATTAACAATACCCAAACGCATGTTTACCATTTGCAAGTGGGCTGACAGCCTGCAATCCAGAAGTGTTTGTAAGTGAGGAATGGAAAGGAAAGATGTCTGCTTAAGTATCACAATGCAAATGAAACAGGAAAAAGAGAACAATAACTTTCAAAAGTGTAGATTTAAAATCTTCTTCTTCTTTCGGCTTTTCCCGGTTAGGGGTCGCCACAGCGGATCACCTTGTCTGCACATTGAATGGCAGTGGAGTTTTACGGTGTCGAGTTGCCAGCCCGGCGCCCATCCTTCCACAGAAGGCACACTCACATGCACACCTAGGGCCAATTTAGAGTGTCCAATCCACCTGCAGCATGTCTTTGGGATGTGGGAGGAAACCGGAGTACCCGGAGGAAACCCACGCGACCACAGGGAGGACATGCAGACTCCGCACAGAAGGCACCCCAGCCGAGGATCGAACCGGAGAACCTCTTGCTGTGAGGCGACAATGCTAACCACTGCACCACCGTGGCCGCCCTAAAAGTGTAGATTTAAAATATCCTACAAAAATATAGTGAACAGTTGGATTCCCCCTCAACCCAAAAGTAAACGCCACTATTTCTGTATGACTGTCATCTGACTCACACTAATTGCTGGCTATGTGTGTGTGTGTGTGTATATATATATCTATATATCTATATATATATATATATATATATATATATTTATATATTTATATATATATGTGTGTGTGTATGTCAGACATTTTCAGTATATGCTTAGAAAGATGTAAAAATGACATTGCATTTTGCATACCTGGAAAGTCTGCAACACTCTAGGTCTGTTGTCCATATCTGCACCAATGTCCAGGATTTTGGTGGAACTGTCTGCTGAGCTATCTGGATCCCTGATAGTGAACGTGAGCTCCTCTGTTTCAGTTAGTGGTGGCTCGGTAGCAGGATCTCCCGATAGTCACCTGTTTCTGCGCAGTTTGTGGTGGCCCTATGGTGGGCAGAGACCATCATGTCACTTGGCTATTGTCATAAATGGAAGTAGATTCTCCCTTGCCCTCTGACAGTATTAATGTCACCAACCACCTGCTGCCATACCTTGTCTCAGGCAGCTAGGTCACCTTTACCTCTCTCCAATAGAAATGCTCCATGGTGATGTAAGGCCTGAAGAATTACCTAATTTTCTGCATCACTTAATTTTTTTTTTTTTGTGGGGTACAGATTTCTTCTTGGGTGCCACATACCTGTATGAGATGAAATAGAAAACAGACTCACATAATTATATATATAATACCCAGGATAGCTGTTAGCTCAGTTTTGTGTGATTTCATGCATCCAACAGGCACACAAACAATTTAAACTTTATTTATTATAACTACACCCAAGTTAAGACCACCCCTAAAAATATATATTTCAAAATCAAATATCTTCACTGATTTATAACACTTGCATAGTGGAAGTAACACAGGTGTAACTGTGTAATGCATTGCAACATTAACAATTACAAATGTAGCACTAGAAATGTAACAAAAAACTATTATAACTACCATATCCACTGCTTGTGGAGGTCAGCCAGGTACAAATCCACAAACAGAACACATTTTTCTTATTCTGCTAACACAAATAAAAATGTCAGACTTTCCTATATAGTTATAATACAACCATCTGCAATTAACTGTGTAAACATCAAATGAAATACAAACTAAATAATTTTTCTTGTAGCATTCAGTAGCAAACTTTTAGTAATGCAGACATGGCTATGCTTAAACAAAGGGATAAAAGAAAAAAAACATATAAGATAAAATTTCAGCTCTCACTGTGATTTCATATTAATGTTAAACTAAATACATTATGTAAGAAATAGCAGCATACCTTGACAATACAACAGTGTAAAAAATAGATAATTCTCCAAAAGGTTTATTTTTCTGGCAGTATTGAGCTGTCTGGTTCAAAACAGTCTACTCAATATAATACGAGGGTATTAGCTACATCATTACCTTTACATAGTGCAAAGTCAACCCTGTGAGTATGCAAATGAGATGTTAAATCATTAGCATTGCTAAATACCACAGCGTACACTAAGTGTAACATGGTGGAAGGATCTACATGACTGCATGCACATGCCCTAGAAATGCAAGGATGAGCGCTGATAAGTGATCTCTGTTAATGGCTTGTCAGTGCCTATGATTATTTTGACTGCAGGAACACAGCTTTCATGGTCTCCTCTCTTTTATGTACTCCTACTGAGGGTGTGTCAGGGAGAAGAGACTTAGCAAACAGTCTGAAAGTACATTGAGGTATTTTAGAAGATTGCCAGTCCTAACATTCAAATGGTGGCTATAATGACCACAGTTACTGCCCCTTAATAAGGATTGTTGTTCATATTCAAGTTAGTAATTTAAGCAGTGGTAAACATAACATATGGCAATAAAACAGAGATACACTTGCTGTTATGAAAGCACATGGAATGGAATGAGGCACCATACAGAAAGAAAGCGATGCACTTGCAGTGTTTGCAGTCTTTATTTAATATTGTGTACATGGATATGTTAACTGTTTTGCAATACCCCAATCATCCAGACATTCACTGTCAAATGTGAAAGGACAACTTCCCTAGCTTGTTTCTGTTTAACTTTCAATGTGACTTGATACATTGTCACATTACTATTACATCTAAACTCTTTTCTACATGCTAATATATTTCTTTGTCTGTGGCAACACTGGGAAATACTGTTACATGATGGATTCATATCCATGTCCCTGTTGCAAGGTAACAAATTTGTTTAAGCTTGTGAAGTGTACATTTAAAAGTATTTAGGGTCATAGGTACTAGGCTATTGGCCAAAGGGCCTATACAAGCCTAGCCATAATGATTCCCTGGCTATTGCTTCCCACAAATATTTACTTTCCTGGACCCCTGTCTAGCAGGGCCACTGATATGATCCCGGGGTGAATTTCCTATCTCCCATCCAATCATCAAGGTTCCTCTTGAAGAAGCCCATTGAGTCCCTCTGCCTGACATGTATGGGCGGCCTATTCCAGAGTATGGGGAGTCTCTAGGTCAGGAACCTATCCCTCCAGCATGTTCTATTCATCGTGCTGACAAGTTTAAGATCCCTGGAGTGTGTGGCTCAGAGGGATTGGGATTTCTTTAAGTGTAGCATGTCCAACAACTCTGCGTTTGACATGGCCTTGTATGTTCGGCAGAGATCGCCTCTGAGTAGGCGATATGTGATGGACTATAGCTGGAGTTTCTTTATACTCGAATAAGTTTATTAATTTTTTTCCCAAAGATAATAATAATAAACTTTTACATTTCAAGCAAGAATAAATTATAATAAACTATTTACAAAATGTACAAATGGCCTCAAACCAATTATGAAAAAAGGAAAAGCAATCTGATATAAGCAAACAAAGAAAGTTACACATTGTTAGAGGAGATCATCTTACTTCCTCTCCACTCAAGTAGGTAAAATTGTGTCTGATTTAAGTGTCTTAATAAGGGAGAGAACTTTTTCCCAAGGATTATTAATCCATTTCTTAGGGAAGATTCTAATTTCCTTGACTCTTATTTCCAACAGCGCTACATCTTTCAACAGGGTTAGAAAATCATCAAGAGTCGGAATGGAGGAGGAGTTCCATTTTCTTGTGATGCATTTCTTAGTAACTGCCATTGTAGTCCAGAAAAAATAAAGGTCTTTGTTTTTCATGACAAGAGTTTCATTTACATTCAGAAAAATTAATGACTTTGAAAAAATAAAAGAATCTGAAAAATGACTTGAAGAAATTCACCAATATCTTCCCAAAATTTTGTAATGTGAGTACGTGTTACATCATTAGAATTGTTAAATCTGGCAATTTTGTTTGGAGTATAGAAAGCTCTATGCAGAAACTTCCACAAGAACATTTTACAAACTTGCATATCGGAAGTTAATTTAATAGAATATAAAAGACTAGTTTTATTCTCATTTGTTAACAATAATGGATGTTCTTTAGTAATAAAATTCTAAAACCTCTGATGAGGAGTAGCTTTATAATGATTTTATATAATTTTGAAGTTAAATTTGTTCAATTAAAATCCTTATATAATACTTCATGTAAAAAATATGAGTTTAGGTATGGATTTAAAGGAAGAATTGTCAATTGTTCTGCATAGATCATGTGTATAGGGAAGTAGACTGCTAAGCGCTAACTAATCTGAATTTGATAAATCAGATGTATTAATTAACTGACGTACATCCATAACTATCAAGTTTCTTATACAGTGGTACCAACATGTAAATTTTTTGTTTTCCATGTATTAAGATTATTTATAGGAATGTTATTGAAAACATTTTTTGTGATTTTAAAGGGAATAACTGTAACCATAATTTAATTTCAATATTATTATTTACAAAACTCCTGAATGTGTTGTAAATATAATTTATATAATTTAGATTGGTGGGTTTAATAGAATTATATTGCAGATTGATACAGAAAATATGCCAGAGTTTATTATTTTGTTCATTTAGTTGTAATTTTTTTGTTAATCTATTTTCATTTAGGAATGTAGTAGTGTGTAAAGTTTTCCATGCAGAAGAAAATTTTGGATCAAACCAATTTATAACCGTTTTGAAAATGGAAGCTTTAATATAAGATTCTAAATCATGAAAATGAATCCCTCCCAGTTCCCAAGGTCTGATATGATTTAAGAAAGCCATTCTATTTCTTTTTGGGCACCAAAGAAAATTTATAAGAATTTTATTTATTTCTTTTAAAAGATTCTTACTGGGTATTATAGGAATAGCTAGTGTGATGTAGTTTATTTTTGGGAGTAGAATTATCTTAATTAACTGCACTCTATCTTCAAATGTTAAATACAATTTATTCCATTTCCCAATTAGTGATTTTAGGGTATTCACAATATTATTATAATTCGTAGTTAAAGTTAAATCTAAATTTTCACATAATACAATTCCTAAATAATTTAAAGAAGAAACCTGTTTTCTAATTATTTGGTTTATGTTAGAATTACAGTCTTTTTTTTTTATTTAGCAGCATATGATTAGACTTAGAACTATTAACTCTTAAACCTGAGATATGATAAAATTTTTCAACTAGTAAATTTAGTTTGTGTAATGACTCATCTGAGTTAAAGTAAGAAGTATATCATCAACAAAAAAGCATTATTTTAGAATTAAATTGATCAAATATGTTAATGCCTTTAATTTTGGGATTACAACGAATTGTTGAGGAAAAAAGTTTTATTGCTAAAGCAAACAAAATTGGAGACATAGGACAGCCCTGCTTGGTACCCTTAGTAATTTCAATAGCTTCTGATGTAAATGGGCCTAATTTTACATAGGCCAGATTATTTTTATAAATATTTTTTATTAAAGTAATGAATTGTTTAGGGAACTCATAAATTTGTAGAATTCTAAAAAGATAGTTCCAATGTAATGAGTCAAAAGCTTTTTCAATATCTAAAGCAACTATAAGGGCCTCCTGTTTGTCTCTATTTAAAATGTCTATAATAGTTAAAATGTTTGAATGTTGTCATGAGTGTGTCTATTATAAATAAAACCTGTTTTGGACATCACTAATGACATGAATCAGTGATGATTTGATTCTGTTAACCAAAATAGACATAATAATTTTATAATCATTATTAAGCAGTGGGATTGGTCTATATGAACTGCATAAGTTGGGATTTTTATTTTCCTTTAAGATAGGGGTGATCAACGAATATTTCCATGAAGGTGGAATTGTGCCCTGTAAATATGTTTCATTTAGTGCTTTTTGCATAATTGATTTAGCAGATGTTGGAAATAGTTTGTAAATTTCAATAATGATTCCATCTATACCTGGAGCCTTATTTTTACTTTCTTTAATTTTTTCATTAATTTCTTTGAGAGAAATTTGTTTTTGAATATCTATAATTAAGCTTCCCTGTATTTTTTTAATTTGAAAGAATCCAAGCCTAAATCTAAGTTATTATGGTATGAATCATTATTTTTGTAGTGTTCTGTAAAATGATATTTAAAGGCTTCTAAGATGTCACTTAAATCTGAGACTTTGTTGTTGTTTTTCCCTTTGTGGATTATATTTGTGATATTTTCAGCGGAGTGTCTTTTTATTCTCATTGCTAGGTTGTGCATATATTTTGGGGAAACAGAGAAAGAATTTAGTTTTAATTTTTCTAAAGTCAAATTAGTTTTGTGAGTTAGGATATCATTGTATTTTTTATTTAATTCCCCAATTTCTTTTTTTTAGCAACTAGATCTTTTGAATCATTAGAGTTGATTTCTATGATTTGTTTTTGAAAATGAACTAACTCAGATTCCCAGTCCTTTGTTTTGTTATTAAACCAAGTAATAATTTTGCCATATAGATATGCCTTTAGAGAATCCCATAAAATAACTATATTTATATCACTAGTATAATTTGTATCTAAGAAATATTGTATTTCCAAATCCAACCATGATTCGAACCATTTTAATTTGGTGATATAGGCCAGAATTCTTTTAGTGAAAGTCAATCTCTTGAAATCTGTTTGAAATTCAAGAATGAGTGAATTGTGATCAGATAAGGGGCAAGGGATTATAGAAAAATAGGATATTTTCATTTTTAAATCTTGGGATATAAAAATTTTATCAATTCTAATTTGGGTATTGAATCTATGATCACTATGAGAAAATATTAATGAATTATCTTTCTTGAGACTAAATGAGTGTAATAACTGCAAATTATCTACCCATCTTTTAAAAGCTTTCCCTATAGAAGTAATACAAAAATGTCTTTTATTAGTAGTCTCCAAACTATCTAAAATACAGTTAAAATCCCCTCCCAAAATTAAATTATCCTTAGAAATTTTATTACTAGGATTTATATGCTTTTTGACTGTTCCTAACCCTATACCAGGAAACCAATATAAATTCACCAAAGTCCAAATTCTGTTACTAAATCATATTATTACAATTGATAGGCCATCTTTGTCTTCATATTTATAAATAACTTGAGGATTAGTGACATTTTCCCTCCATAGTATAAAGACTCCTCTAGTTTTTTACTATATGATGAATTAGATAACCTTAGATATTCATTTGGATTCCATGTAAAGTTATCATTAGCTTTAAAGTGAGTTTCCTGCAAAAATATCACTTGTGCTTTATTTAATTTTAGATATTTAAGTAAATTGGATCTTTTCCTTGGGTTATTTAAACCATTAAAGTTTAAAGAAAGTAATGTTATGTCCATCTTATTTATTTACAATTAAAGAGTATTTGAAATAGATATAGTAACAAGGTATTTTATTATTTAATTGCTATGTAACTTTCTTACATATACTAAAAGACAAATTACTGATTCCTTTTAAAATATATAGTTTAGAACTTAAATGAGGCCAAAAAAGAAAGAAAAAAAATGTGTACAGTGAATAATCTCATACAAGTGTATAAACAGACACTTTAAGTAACCCTTTAACAAACATGGAATGAAAAACATTCCCAATCTGGCAGAACAAAAATGTTCGGTCAGATTAACCCTCATTTCTGAAAACAAATCGAAGAATAATGAAAGGTTTGAGGCTCCATTATGTGTTTTCTGGAGAATACTTTATAGTCTAATTAAAAGAAAAAACAACTATCATTAATATTGTCAAAACAATATTTTTATAAAGTCAGAATAGTAAAAAATAAGATGAATATTAATCACTGCTTCTTAAGGAAAAAGGTAGGTTCTCATAACTGAATAAACCTTTGCAGTATTACAGTATAATATTATCAGCAAACAGTGAAAAGTGAATAAAGTTACTAGATCATTTTTCATGCATGATGAAGTTGTTTCCAAAGTATAAACAACCATTTATAACACATAAATACATATATACTCATTGTAGAATATCACTTAATATAGCACCCTAACTATAAAGGCCATCACAGTTATTTACAGCTTCTACATCTCTCTTAAATTCTTTACCATATGACAGGTCCACTTTCTTATCCTTTAAGTAGGTATTTATGATTCACATAACTTACAACATATATACAGGTTATTGAGCAAAAAAAAATTACAATTTTACTGTAGCTTATTAGAAGTTCAGAACTTACTAATTTCTAAATGTGACAGTAGACAAGGAAATTTAATTGTTTAATAAATTGTAGAGTTGTGTTAAAACATGCCCTCTCATCTTTCAGTGACAAGTCAGGTCAACTAGTTACCCATAATATATTTTGATAGAAATACTGACATTATAGAAATCCACTAAGTTGTATGTGGTTTCCTCTATACAACTTTCTATAATCTAGTATGGATTTTAATAGTTTACTGTCTGAAGAAGGCATACTAAATTTTTGAAATAGTGACATCATGTTCCAGACAAGCTAAGTTTAATACATGTGATTGAAATCATGTAATTTCTTGCCATATAAACATCCTATATCTTACAATCCAAACATCTGTATGTGATAAACCAAATACATAATTTCATTTTGAACAAACTTTTGTATAGACCAACTAAAACATCATGAAAAGATGTTAAGATAATCCTGTTTCCTGCCAACACTAGTGATCCCTTATAAAACAACCATTTCATTCAGTATCTGACTTATAGGTTACATTATAGCCTTTGCTGTGAGAGATAATAATAATATCAACTATATGCCCAGGCATCTACTTTTTATTGTGACACCTTTACTTTTATTATCTTTCTTTTTCATCTACTGAGGGCAAAATAACATTTTATGTACTATCCTGCAATTCCTTTCATTGCTCAAGCCAGCAGGATGGTATTTCTTTAGCATTATCTAAGGACAAAGCTTTTTAATCTTGTTCATTTGAAATAGCTTCTTTAATGCCATGTAGTAAGATCTTATTCTTATTTTATTCGATGACCAAACCATGTGTAATTCATGACAATCATTTGTGTATATCATATTAAATAGTGATACTGTTAAATATGTGTTTTGCCCTCTATGACTGTTTGACTCATTTTAAATTTAATAACTGGTTTCCCTAGCTGATCTATTTAGGTTCGAAGTCCAGAGAACATATGTGTTAATAAACAACTTCATTCAGATTTCATTCATATTTCCTTAAAGTTTTCCTTACTTCACAACTTTTTATGACATTTTGTGTTCAACAAATTTAAACTGTTTAAGAGACCTGTTGTCTCTTTAAGATAATGAGGAAGTGTGTAGAGGCATGTACAGTTATGTCCCTAACGTGGTTTTCTTTTGACTTGCATAGGGAGTTATTTGTAATAGATGCAATTCCTTCAATTTATGTAATGTGAATCTCTGGGTTACCAGGAAGAGAGAACAGAGTACACAAGCTATCAGGAAGAAGGTTTCCTATACTACATGAGCAAGTAATCCTAAGTGAAAAGGCTTAACCTTTAGGCATCATCCTAGCCTTCCCTATCCCTTCTTTCTTTTATTTCACCTTCCATTTATGTTATGTATCCTACTCGAGATACTGAAACTAAATGAAAGGAGTGCATTTTGTGACTGAGTGGAAGAACGCGCATTTCATATTCAATATAATGCAATAAGTGCATTTGCATGCTCGCGAGGTACACAGAAATAGTTGTTGACAAGTCTTGAGTTTCGAGAACGTCATATTTTGAAAGAGGGGAATTTAACTGAAAAAATCAAGACTGCGCTTGATTTAGTGATGTCATGAATGCTATCTACATTCAGATTTATTCTAAAAGGGTGTTTCATTACGGAAATGAAACGCATATTTGCAAACAACTCGAATGTCATTCATTAATAAAATAACAATGAAAGCATAAGCAGCCTGTGTAGATTTACCATTACATTTTTAATATTCAGGATGTATTATCAAATGCTTTTCCCAAGTATCACTTCTCTACCCCTGAATTAGTGTAAAAATAGCTATGTCAGTTAGACTATTGTTATCAGACTAGCCGTGGTGGTGCAGCGGTAGCATTGTCGCCTCACAGCAACAGGTTCTCCCATTTGATTCTTGGCTGGAGTGCCCTCTATGTGGCGTCTGCATACCCTCCCTGCAGTCGAGTGGCGTTCGAAAGACATATGTGAATGGGAGTGCCTTCGTTGAAGGTTGGGCATCGGGCTTGCACCTCAGCACCATAAAAATCTACTGCCAATCATTAGTGGACTGGAGTTCCACTGTGGCGACCCCTAACCGGGAAAAGCCGAAAGAAAGAAGAAGAAGAAGCTAGATATAAGGTACATATATGAATTTAAATGAGAAAAGTGAAAGAGAAAAGAAAAAAGAGAAAAAAAAACATGGAAATACTTCATGAAAGAGTAAAACAATTGGGGAAAAAGAAAGACTGCACATACTTTTTTACCTTTAGCAAGGGTCTTAAGTTTTAGTAGATTCTTTGAGAGAAGCAGTAGAAATAATGCTTTTTGTATCAGTTCTTTGCTTTTTTTTTCACATCAATCCAAGTATTTTTCTCAGGAGATCTTTTCAGCGAGGTATATGAAGACCAATACTTCTCTTCTGAAATTGTCATTATGTTGTTTTGATGAAGTGATTGCTTCCTCAATATCATTAAAAGTCTTCATTTCATTTGAAAAACAGATCCTTATTTTTGCAGGGTATGCAAGTTTGGCTTTTATTTTATTTTGCTTGAGTAACTTCACAAGTGGACAAACTTTTTTTCTCATTTCTAAGACCCTGGAGGAATAATCATTATCAAATCTGATTTGATTCTGCTTATACTTCAGTGGGCTTTTCCTCCAAGCAGATTTCAGAACTAATTCTTTGTCTAGATAAGAAAGAAAATTTACTACAATAGATCTAGGTGTGGATATAGATGATGAAGGAATAGGTTTCCCTATAGCTCTATGAGCTCTTTCTTTGCCACAAGAGAAACCCTCCTTTAGATCTAGGAAGTCAGGTAACCAAGAACTTAAAAATAAAATATCATCACCTTCAGTCTTCTCAGGTAACCCAAAGATTCTTATATTAGTTCTCCTTTCTCTGTTTTCCAGATCATCCACCTTGTTGATAAGCCACTTATTTTGTTTCTGAAGAAACTCACCCTGGATTTCTTCTTTAAGCATCCCACCTATATCAGATAATGATATGTCAATGTTTAATATTTTGGTTTGATGTTGATGTAGTAATTCTTTAAAGGTTTCAGTTTATTTTTGACAGCTTTCTTTTAGGTTTTCTAAATTGTCCTTGAAACTGTCCATTTTCAAAGATAACTCTTGTAATGTAGAGGACATCAGCTGTATTTCTTTTTTCAGAGTAGTTTCTGAATGAGAATTCTTTGAACCACTAATTTTCCCACTACAGTTTTAAACTCCAGATAATTCTTAGTATACTGGTAATAAAGATGATGAACAACGATATTTGACAGTTTATTTCTAGAAAAAAAAATATTTTCCTGTTATTTAAAGTAGTTTTGTGGAGCTCCAAAAAACTGCTGCTTTCAGTTGGCCATCTAGGCTCTGCCCCTGATGGAGTTTCTTTTGACGGTCAGCATAAGGGATCTGCTTTAGGCCTGTGATTCTTTTTGTGAGGTATTTCTGTGGCCTTTCTAGTTGTTGCAGATGTCTTGTGAGGTACATACCAAACGGGGCATTGTATCCTATAATAGGTTGAATGGGGGATGAGTACAGAGGGACAATGACCTCCTTTTTTCTGGATGAAAAGCCCTTGGTGATGAGGTGTGCCACATAAAAGGATTTTCTAACTGTTGTGTCTATGTGGTTATCAAAGGTGAGACCACTGTCACCTAGGTCTCTTATCACACTTTCAGTATTTAGTGTACTGCCACCTATGTGGTAGTTCACAGGTACGTGTTTTTTTCCAAAGGAGGCAACTGTACATTTTTTTGGCACTTAGCTTGAGCCCATGGCTCTGACACCAGGCATCTGTTTCGGTAAGGCCCTTTTGTAGTATATCCACATCATTTGGGGATTCAATAATGGCTCCCAGCTTGCAGTCATCTGCGAACTTTGTAAGCCAGAGTCCCTTAGTGTTGGCCTGTACTTCAGAGAAGTAGATGCCAAACAAGAGTGGTCCCAGGACAGAACCCTGTGGTACACCACTTGTCACTTGTCTGGAGCTGGATTTGGAGTCGGCTACTTTTACAGTGTGTGTTCTATCAGTAAGCCAGTTTGCAACCCATCAAGTGATGTAGGGATTAATGCCCAGCTTAGTACGTTTATCTATGATTCCAGAGTGGGGGATAGTGTCAAAATCCTTGGCGAGGTCCAAGTAGGCTGTGTGAACCACCTTACCTTCATCCACGGCTCTGGAGACTGATTCGAAGAAGTCGATCAGATTCAGGAGGCAAGATCAGCCCTTCACGAACCCAAATTGGGTGGGGTCCAGTGTTTGAAGATTGCCGATGTCCTTGTTTATAAGTTCCATGATAATACGTTCCATTGGCCTTGCAGATCAGGCTCATCAGACTGATGGGACGTTAGTTCCCAGGATCCAAAGTGGATCCCCCCTTGTGGAGTGGGATGACTATAGCCATGCACCACTCTGTGGGCATGAAGCCTGAGGTGAGGTTATGATTAAACATGACACACAGGCAAGGTGCCAGTTCATTTTGTAGTTCATGCAGTACACAGCCCGGAATGTCGTCTAGTCCCATGGGTGCTGTATTCCTGGCTTTGGAGAGTCTGTTTTTTACCTGAGTGGCCATGATTACTGGAATTTGGCATTCTTTCGGTATTGAGATGGGCCCTTTAGGGGGTGAGGGGGGGTGAAGTTGGCACTGAATCTGTCTGCCAGGACATTGGCAATATCCTTGGGATCAGTATATCTAGTGCCATTCTGCTGTAACTCAGAGCAGATCTGAGTATTGTCATTTAGATTCTTGACATAGCTATAGAATGCCTTGTGGTTGTCTTTGGAATCTTTGGCAACTTTGATCTACCTTTATTTTATTCTTTTTTTCCTTGTATCATTTGCATGTCATTTGACATTGTGCCCCTTTGACTGGCAGTGTTCAATAGCACTGAACTGAATTTCACTGCCCAAGGTAAAACTAACAAATTTTATTTGGACTGTCATCAATAGCTTAATGAAGACTGGCATTGTTGCACTTATCTCAGTGTTACTGAGTGAAGAAATTAAAGTTGTCACACTTCTGTCTCTGTGGCCATAATGTGTAAAGTTATTGAATTTAAACAGTACTGGTGATGCAGGGATTGAAACCTGTTCCCATATCATTTAACTGAGGGAGTTCATACTAAATCTTGACATTCATTTTGTTGTTTGAATGTGTTGAGGGAAGTTCAAGTAAGGTCAACATTAATAACCACAGGAAAAGTGGTGTGTGCATTACTAAAAACAAAGTAACCAAAAAAGTAAAAACAAATGCACTGGTTGCTAAAGGTAAGTATTGACTAAAAGTGACAGACAGATAAATCATTTGAAATTATGTAAATATTAATTGTGTGTAATGTGTGAACAATGAAACATTTCCGCTGTTCCCTGTGCACCTCTCCATTCTCATGGCATTAACTAAGGTCATGATATTTTAACTCAAACATGCTAGTACTGATTTGGCAATGAGATGAGAGACAGCTGAATGGATTGCTGTAATGCAGTGTTAGCTGTGCTCGTTGCTACGTATGCATGTGATTCATTTCCTGTATCTTCAAGTTGTTATTCCTCAAAAGCTGTTTGAATGTTTCTGATAAATATTGTCTTCTGCATTTGCTCGCTGCTTGGCAACAGAAAATTCTTTTCATGGCGTCTCGCCCATTTGTCTCTATTACAGATAAAATGAAGGCTTGGGGTTTTGTTCAGATGCTTTAATACACACGAATACATCTGGATGGATAGCAGCATCATTAAATATGAACAAACTAGTTAACACAAGCAGAGCTTGCGTACATGCTTACATCTCAACAGCTAACTACAAAAGGGCAGTCAGGCTTGCACGTGCTCAGTATTTATACTCTAGTGCAAGCCCTTGGATAGCTTCTTAAAGGTATATACACACATATTGATCTACATCCTCCTTCTTAAAAAGATTGTCGTTTAAAAAAAAACAGTATTAGAGTCAGGTGTGCACTACTATATACATTGGAAACAAAACACAATGTTCATGTCCAAGTTGCTTCATATCTGCTACAGGGTTTAGAAATTCAACCATATCTGGTAACATAACAGTTGGGACTAGATTTAGCAACAGTGACATTCTGCAGTGCACAACTCCGGAACATCAGGAGTCATCATAGGAACAGGAATGTCCTATGGAACTTCCTCTGGAATTGGAAGACCGGACAACTCACTCTGAAATAAAGAGTCTCTCTCACAGCCTATATGTTGCGGTATAGGCTCAGACACCGGTCTCAAATGTTTCTGATTCGAGCTAAAAGTTGCTTCTTCTGATTCTGTAATGTATGATCTCAGCTCTGGACCAGTATTCTTCACGACACCAATCCGATCATAATCTCTGGATGTTTGCATCCTTACCACTTCTCCCCCCTCGTAATGGATTGAGCAGTTTACTGGTCTTATCGTAGTAGGACTTCTGGGATAGGCTTTTCTTTAACAGATTGGATTTCACTGATCTGTTGTTCTTGACACATGGAACCAACAATTGACTACTAATTGGTAATGTGGTTCTGTTTTGTCTTGACAGAAGTCTCTGAGCAGGTGAACCAAGATGTTTATCAGGAGGAACATTTCTGAGATTCAAGAGAGTCAAGAAAACATCGCTATTGTCTCCTTTAGACATTTAAAGTAACTGCTTTGCACTTTGCACTGTGCTTTCTGCCAAACCATTTGACTGGAATACTTGTGACATGAGTAAAGTCCCATTCTTCAGCAAATCTTTTGAACAGTTGACTTGTAGACTGTATGCCATTGTCAGAAATAACTTTGTGCAGACTACTATGAACAGCAAAATGATGCTTCATCTTAGTAATGACAGTACTAGATGCTAAGTTAGGAAGTACATCAATCTTGAACCAATTGGAGTAAGAGTCTACCAACACCAAATAATGCTGACCATTCCATTTGAAGATATCAGTGGCTACTGTCGACCAAGGTCGTTCCAGAATCTTGTTAAGCTGAAGTGTTTTTTTCTGTTGATGAGGCTTAGTACTATTACATACTGAACAAGAGAAAAGTGCTGTCTCAATGTCTCGTGACATAGAAGGCCAAAATACTAGTTCTCTTGCCCTTCTTTTGGTAGATTCAGTTCCTAGGCGACCACAATGCAAGGTAGTAATGTACACAGGTTACAAGGTCTTTGGAACAATTACTTTCGGACCTTTCATAATGATACCTTTGTCAGACAAAGTCTCAATGGCCCTATTCAAAGTTAAATCACTATCACAAAGCAAAAGCTTTCTCACAGCATCATCGTTTTACCACACACGTTTGTCCTTTATCAACTCATCTCTTAAGTCTCCAAATCTGCACATTTTCGCTCTATTTCTCAGGTCAGTTATGTCTGCTGCAAAAGTTTCACCAGGCTATTGATCCCTTGTGTAAAATAAGTGCCTTTCCATCATAAGGGATAGATTCATCACCCAAAGACTCCCTATGCTGTGGAATAAAATCCCGGTATATGTGAGGCAGAGCACCGCTGCCCCTTGTTCAAGAGAAATCTTGACCAATGGATGGGAGATCGCAGATATACCCCAGGGATTACCTCAGTGTCACTGCTCAACAGAGGCACAGCATGAACCTATAATATTTGTCTGGGGGTTACACATTTCTCTAAATTTACATTTTAAGCACTCTTGTCTTGACTCAACCTGTACAATAATATGATGGTTTCCCCCTCTCCAGTATAAATAGCAGGTGCATATACAAATGAATGTTCCCTTTCTATAGCTTCTGATCTAGCTAAATTAAGTAGAATGAAAGCCTTTGTATGATCATCTTTATCAGAAAACCCAACCTGTATGAAAATGTCATACTCTTGCTCAAATACTCTCCCATTCTCAGCAATATTACTGTCGAACACAAGTGCATTGGGTTTTTGAAATCCGTCTGCCATGCCTACAAAGTATGCACAAATACACTGAAAATATGGTCCTTATAATTATGTATGAACAAACTGTTCTGTGAGCTTGTAACATCCAAATGCACAATAAACTCTTCAAAATACTTTACTTTGTGAAATATGCTCTGTAATGGGTGTACTTTGTGAAAAACGACTTTACTGTAACACTGCACAAACATTCAAACACTTTATACACTTCTAATAACTCAAATATCTTTGCTTAATACAAAAAATATTTTGCAAAAATGTGGTTGTTTCCCCTTATTCAAATGTTAAAGGCCCTATTTTAGGTAAAGAACACAGCTTCCATGGGACCTGATAGTATCCCAGGCTGTATTCTGCACCATATCCAACAAGAACTGGCTTCGCCGTTGAGCACCCTATTCAACCAAAGCCTAAGTACAGGCTTCATTCTAGCAGAGTGGAGAACTGCCATTGTCATCCCCTTGCATAAAGGTGGTGCCACTACTGTCCCTGGAAACTATTGCCCCATTATCTTGACAAGTCTGAACTGTAAAGCCATGGACCGTATTATGGATCTCATAAACAAGGACGTAGGCAATCTCCAAGCACTTGACCCCACCCAGTTCGGATTCATCAAGGGCAGATCTTGCCTTTTGAGCCTGGTTGACTTCCTTGAGACTGGCACCAAAGCCAACCAGTATTTCTTCTTACCTGGTCTGTCTTTTCTATCTCCCACTTTTTCCTGCACTCCTTCTTTCTTTTGATGACTTCCTGGACTTCTGCATTCCAACACCAGCTTTCATTATGTACCTTATTTCCATACCTGGCTCAACCACATATGTGTTCTTTGGTCCTCACACATGCTGTTTTGAGGCACTTCCATTCTTCTTCAACTCCATCTATTTTCTCTTCTCTTGTTATTGGGGTGCTAAAGCCCTGTCTAATTCCTTGAACTTTTGTGCTTTCTCTCCAGTTAAATTCTAGGTCTTCAGCCTGGTCAGTGTTGACCTTAGAGCCTTCTGACCACTGCTTGCAGCTAATTATGGCAAACAGTGATTTATGCTGTGGGCCGACTGTTTCACTGGGGATGACTTTGCAATCAGTGATTCTACCCCAGTGCCCTTTCCTTACTAGGATGAAGTCCACCTGAGTTGCATGTTGGTCACTCTTGTATGTGATATTGTGACTGTCTCTGCTTCTAAACCTTGTGTTGGCTACTATCAAGCATTTATCTGATAGAAATCTAGAATGGTATTTCCTTCTTTATTCTTATTGTCCCACCCATGAGGACCCAGGCAGTCCTTGTATCCTGTTGTGTCTGTAACAATATGTACATTCAAATCACCCATTATTAACACCAATTCATGTTGTTTTGCTTTATCTAGTAAGTTCTGCAACTGGTGTATGAATGCACTCTTTTCCTCACTGTCACACCCCTGCTTTGAGGCATAGGCTAAGAGTATGAATACTGCCCCATCCTTACACTGGAGTCTGACTGACATGAGTCTATCACTAATTCTGATGACATCCCTCACTGCCTTCTGTGGCCTCTCTCTCTCTCTCTCATCACAATTCCCACACCATTTCTAGCCTGTCCTCCTCCTGAATAGTAGACTCTAGATCCCAAGCCAAGTGGTTTTGCTGCACTGCCCTTCCATCTCATTTCTTGGATACACAGGATATCCAGCCTCCTTCATAGTGTCATCTAATCCACTTCCAACCTTCGTCCTGTCAGTGGACTTACATTGAGTAGCAATTCTTAGTTCCTGTTTGGCAGGTTGATTGGTTTTATGTCCAGCTTTCGCTCACCAGAGTTATCCAAGAATGCTCAGGCTGGGCAATTGGACACCAGCCGGCCAGTAGCTTACTGACCCAAGGCTGCCCTGGCCAGTAGGGGCACATACACCCCTCCCACCATTAGCATGGCTCTCTGGCATACAACCAAGTCCAACTGGTGACATTAGTCAACATGACAGGATCACCTAGAGCCAAATTTTACACTGTTGAGTGGCCAGCCCTGCCACAGCATGCAGTCTGTATTCCATGTTCTCCTGTCTTATGGTACTGTGCACCACAGTAGATGCCAAAGCAGTTGGTCTGCACAACTGTTCCCCCTACAAGGCACCATGTAGAGTGTGTGCAGCTGGCTACAGCTCCATTCTTTGGTGAGTTTGAGATGGAAACAGTATGTTTTCCAAGGTGGAAGGAGCCCTACACAGACACAGGTAGAACATTCAAACTCCAAGCAGGCACTGGCTGGAGGTCAGGACTGAACCTTGTACATTGTGCATGGAAAATGAAGACCTTAACCATTATGCCAACTGGTATCAGAAATGGCTCATGGAAAAACTTTCACCTTATGTCTTTGGCATTTGCTCGGAGTTTGTCATAGCACAGTAATGCTAAGTGACAGTGAACGCTTTTTAACTTCTTATTTTAAAAGCTGATGATTCTAATAAATTTGCAGTGGTCCTGTTCCTTCCATGCAAGTATGCTTAGATCTGCTGCACTATGGGAAAGTAGAGTAAAAGCAGACTAAAGGCAGTACTGTGAAACAGTTGATGTAACAGTTCTTAGGCTGCTAGATGTATTAAAGTAGGAATTCCTATGTGATGTGTTGAGATAATTACCTTGTTTGTATTGTGATATTGTTGCATAGTGTCATGGTCTGGATTATAGCTATAGGTGAATTACTTTATGACATTTCATATTCCTATCATCTATTTACTGCAAACATCTGTATTTCTCTCCATATAAAACATTTCCTTAACACTGGAATAGTGCAACAAGACATCTTTTTCAAAACCATTATAGGTCCAACAGGGAGACTTATTAAGTAAACCTTATTCTGGTTAGGTGTTTATGTGTATTGCACTTTCCTACCACTTATTTGTTTCCTATAGCAAGAGCTTCATTGTGCAGAGCATTACAGATTAATGATAGTTTAATAATTAAGACTAAAACATCATATGGATTCCTGTCTGCATTTATCTCTGTCTCTCTCTGTTCACCCCTTCTGCTTCAGTAAGTTGTCACTGTGCTTCAATACTGTTATTTTAATGTTGTAAAGTAATAATTCCTTTGTGGCATGATGAGCTAATGCTCACGTGTAGAAAGAATTTTAAATAATTTCAAGGGTTCTAATGCAACCATTAGCCAAGTGTTGCTAAGTGCAACCGTTCGCTAAGTGTTCCTGCCTGTTTTTGGTACACTAATTTATGTGTACCTGTTGGCTACACATTATTATGAGCCACTGTTATCCTTCTATCATAATCTGCTTTGTCCCTCTCCCTGTGTCACACTGTCAATGTATCTTCTCCCTTCTTTGTCATTAATCTTCGTTCTCTGCATTTGCACGTTGTCTGGCATCAGGTGACAAATGCAACTAAGGTGAAATGGAAGTACACAGCTTATGGCAATAACGTGTTTATTTATTGCCTTTGTCTGCATTTCTCTGTCACACTTTATGCTGCTGTGCTAAGCTATGTGTAGTTAGTTTAATGTACTTTTCAACAAGCTGAACAGTTGGGTGTACACATTACAGTGGTCAGTAGGGTCATGAATACATACATTCACGTTTGCTGAAATGTGCTGTCAAATGTGACTTCCCACATGGTATGCTGAGATAAAACTCAGGCATAAATGTTTTTCTTGGAATAATTAATTATGAAACTTTAAAATGTTATGGTAGTAAAACAGGCTGTTAATGTACAAAGTGCACCTAAGACTCCTACCATCAGAGATTTCATTACAGCTCATTGCTGAATTCGAGACAACCACCATAGCTGAATGGAAGTGTGCGATTATATTCATCATATTTTAAAACTGAATTTATTTCTGAGAAAATATATAGGACTTTTATTTCTGACAAAATTCAAATTTAGTGTAGTTATATTCTGGGCATTAATTCTACCCAGTCTTTTATGCAGAAGTCAGATAGCCCCCAGGGAGAAACCAAGCATAGTATCAGACTGTGATAGAAAGGACCTCTGAAATGATGGATTTACTAGCTATATATGAGGCCATATGCCAGTTGTCCAAAGGCAGTTTCATAGTAAAATATTCAGGAAATTCAAATTAGATACTTTGGTATACAAAACACACACAAAAATACAAATCTGTTGGCAAGGATTGCATGGGTTCTCCATTCTGATTTACTTGGAATTGACTGCCTTTATAAGCCCATAAAATGTAGGCTTCACTGTATACACAAGAACAAAATGTTGCATTGACTTATGAAATTAAAACTGATTTTTTGCTTCTGGGCTAATGATGACTTGGACATATGTTATGGGCATTTATTCCATTTGACCTTGTGAGCAATGGGTTTATAACCCCAGCTGGAGACTGGGTGTAGTGCCAGACAGTGACAACAAAAGCCTCTGAAATTTTCCATATGTTAGTTTACATAAATGGCAATATGCTAGTTCCATTAAGGCAATTTACAGTACAAAATTCAGGGACTTCTAATAAGAAACCTGGGTACAGTGCACATACACTTGCTGTCCCAGTAGATGATGTACTCCCTCTGAGAGGGTACTCATTGTAAACCCTCACATAAATGTAATGCAATCCTTCTCAACCCTATTTAAAAAGACATCCAGTTTCTGTGTACACCTGTGATGCTTGCGAGAGAAGTGAAAGAGCATGGACAAGCATGTTTTGGCCTGTTGCTATTGGGCATGTATACATTGCCACCTCCTCCACTCTAGCCACATCAATGATTGATTGGCATGAATTGTATAGTTTCCCTCTGCTTTCATACATAGCTTGTCTCCCAAAGCAAGATATTGACTTTCTGTGCTTATTTGAGATGAGTGGTTATGAAGAAAATAAAAGGAATAGTGGCCTACATGTTCAATGGACTTTGTAAACCAATGTGTACATAACCCACTATCTTGGGCTGTCAGTATTAACCTTTCATCTCTTGGTTTGAATTCACCTCTCCTTAACCATTCCTGTGTTCATTCCTGATCAGTATGAGGTTCTTCCAGAAGTTTTCTATACTTGCAAATATATTTATGCATTTTCCACATTTCTTGCCTTCTCATCTGGTCCTTCGGGTCTATATTAGATCAACGAACACGTAAATGTTCGAATCTGTAAAGGTCAACCATTATAGATCGAACATTTATGTGTTTGAAAATCTTTAAAAATAAAAAAAAACAAAAACAAAAAAACTAAGTAATAAATACATAAACCAAAGGGTATAGGGAGGGGGGCAAGCCCCCCTGCACCCCCCACGTGGGGGCTGCACCCACCACACCCACCCTAAATATACCAACTCCAAGATCATGCTACAGTGTAGTGAAGGGGGAATTTCCCATTTCCGCACTGTAGTGCACTGATGTGCGATCTCGAAGTTGGTTAAATAAAGTAGCAGGGGGTGTGGGGGGTGCAGGGAGGCTTTCCCCCCTGCTAAAACCCTTTTCTTAATTTTTGTTTTCTTTATTTTGTTTTTATTACATTTTCGAACATTTAAATGTTCGGTCTCTAAAGGTCGACCTTTAGAGATTCAAACATTTAAATGTTCGTTGATGTAATATAGACCCGGTCCTTCACCTTATAATCTTTCTTTTGTTTTTTGGCACATTCAGTTTCTGCCTGATTTTTATCTACTTCTGGTTTGATTTCCATTCCTGCTTGACACTGATATGCTTCTGCTAGCCTCAGCAGGGAAGTCATCTTAAATTTATTCTCTTCATGTTTCAAAACTTTCACTACATTTGGGTCTTGTGAGGTCAGCAGATATGTGTGGAGTCCCATGACTTCAGATCTATAAATGTAATCAATTTCAAGGAGGCCCATCCCTCCTTCGGAGCAGGGAATATATAATCTTAGTATGCACTGATTTTTTATAAATCATTTGGTAAGCATAAAGCATCCTTCTTGTTTTCTTGTCTAATTATCCAACACATTTTGGGGCCAGTCAATCACTCCAAAACTGTAAGTTAGGACAGGAAGAGCAAATTGGTTTATAGCTTGGATTTTGTTCATAGATGTCAACACCGTTTTCAGGATTAATTTAAGTCTCCTAAAGTATTCCTTACTAAGTTTTATTTGCATTTGTTCATGTTTTATTGTTGATCCTTCATCAGTTCCCAAATATTTATACACTCCCTCTTGTGCAAGTTCTTTTATATCACATTCTTGTCCCAAACTGATGTTTTCCTGGTGCTGCAGTTTTCCTGCTTTAAAGGTTGCTTTTGCACATTTATCAAAACCAGATGATATTCTTATAGCATCTGAAAAAGTTTTGACAACTTGCAGTTATACTTTTGAGTTTTTCATCTGATGAGATATACAGTTTTAAATCATCGACAAAGAGAAGATCAGACATCTTTACACTTCATTGTTTTCTAGGAGCCAAATTATAGCCATGGCTTGAGTGTTAAGTAGACAGCTTAATGAGTTAAGGGCAAGGCAGAATAGCAGGGGTGACAGAGTCACACTGGAATATCCCCCTATGAATTGTTATCCCTGGGATAACAATTTGTCCTTTATCATGGTTTAGTTACAAAGTGGTCTGCCGTTATTTCATGGTTGTAATGTAGCTGATCAGTGTAGGGTGCATCGTATATATTTTTAAGCACTCTTATATCCATGAATGTGGGATACTATCAAATGCTTGTTTGTAGTCAATCCATGCCATACTTACATCATTCTTCCCCTTCTTACAATTCTACACTATGACTTTATTTAACAATAAATGATTCTTTGTTCCATATGAGTTTCTTTTATTGCCCTTTTGTTCTACTGCCATAATTGAGTCTTCTTCTAAATGACTATAAACTCTGTCTGCATCAATTCCAGTGTATAGATTATATGTCGTTAGAAGGCAAGTTATCGGTCTATAGTTTTTAGGGTAGCTTATAGGTTCACTCTTAAGTAGGAACATTGTTTTTCCTGTTGTTAGCCAGGTTGGTGTCTGTTTGGGGTGCGCATATCAATAGTTCTTACTCATGGGTAAATCTTCATGCAAAGATGTTAATACTTTTAACCAGAAGTTAAGTACTGCATCTGGGCCTGGGGTTTTCCAATTTGAGGCTTTTTTTTTACTTTGTTTTAGTGTCTCTGGCTGTTATTTCATCCCATTTCATATCCTGTACCTTTAAACTTCTTATTCTTAATTTTACTTCTTCTGTCCATTTATCATCTTTGTTCTGTTCCACAGGATCTTCATAGATACTTCTTCAAAATGTATCTATTTCTTCTTTTTTGGCAGTCTTTCAATTCCCTTTACTTTGTTTCTCAATTCTCTATAAAAGTTTTTTGGGTCATCAATAAATATCTTATTTTGTACTTTATTTATCTACGTATCTTCTAAGTTTTTCCATCTGTGCTGAGATTTTTAGTTTGTTATTTACAATAGTGCATGACAGATCCTGATTTGTTCTAATACTGTGCATTGCTTTTATTGTTCCCTCTTCTGTACTTCTAACAGCGACACTTCTTGTCTTAGATGCTTTATAGTTTTCTATGCTTGATACTTCCATGATGGTATTTGATTTCTCCCCTTCCTTTCCCTCGCTACCCTGTGTTCTTGTGGTAGAACTTTATCAGTTATTAATTTAGATGCACAGTAATGTATCCTGTTTACTTCTGTTATATTGCATGGATCTCTATGGACAGTCCTTCTAACTTTTTGGGTTTTATTCACCTTCTGCGGTCTATTTCTTTCATTGATGTTAATATGTCTATCTATGTCTATTAAATCAAGCAACTCTTCTCTTAGCTCATTTTCTTCTAAACTGAGAGCACATTTTTTGTTTTCCATTTCCTGAGGACATTCTATAGCATCTTCCTGTGGCACATTCTCTTCAATTTCATCCTGTGCCATCCGTTACTCTGTCATATGGGAACTCACTGGCCTATCACTCCTCAAGACTGACTGCATCAGAGTTTCCACAGTTTCCTGTTCCTTTCCTTGCTGTCCAGCTTCAGATGAACATTTATACTGGTTTCCTGTGGAAGGCTCCAGAATATCTTCATATGGCACCTGATCAAATGCTTCCCATTCCACTGGTTTCCCCTTAATTTGGATATTCATTGCTCTATCCTGTTCTGGTGCTTTCTGAATTAGATTTTCTACACTGAACCATTCACTTTGCAGGTACTCCATAACCTCAGTTTCTATTTCTTTAACTTTTCCATTACTAATCTCATTTACTACTTTTCATCTTTGTCTTCTTATTTTGTATATTGTAAAGTTTTCCATGTCTGGATTCCTTTGCCTGTATTTCTCTTCAAATATGTTTGGTGCTGCTCTTTTTGTACTGGTTAGTTTTGCTTTCTCATTTGCATAAATATTACACCGTATTAAATCTCTTTTTCTTTCCCATGTCCATGTTTCTTCTTCAGATGTCTCCTTACTTTGGGGACTCACTCCATCATGCTGTGATGTAACCTGTGTTAGACTTTCTACACCAAATCCTTCACTTCGTAGGCACTTATGGATAACTTATGTAGTTATAGATAACTTCAACTTCTGTTTTTTAACTTCTACTTTACTAATCTTTTCTACACATCCTCTTTGTGATATTATTTTTTTATTGTAAAATTTTCCATATCTGCATGCCTTTGCCTTTATTTCTCTTTGAATATCTTTGGGGTTGATTTCTTTATGTTGATTAATTTGGCTTTCTCCTTTGCATAAATGTTGCACCATATCAAATCTCTCTTTCTTTGCCATGTCTATATTTCTTTTTTAATCCTTTTAAAAAATCTCTAGGTTTTGTTGTTTATATTTTCACACTTCCTCAGGTGCTTCTTTTTCCAAACAGATCAACATTTCTTGATCTATATACTGTTTTTCACAAATCTGTTGTATTAATGAATACAAATTTTTATTTGAAGCTTCTGAAAGTTTTTCTTGTGAAAGTATTTTTCTTTCCTCTAATTTCTGCCTTAATTGTTTTGTATATCTTGTGTCTGGAAATTCTGTTTTTTTTTGCATAATAGTAACAGTACATAATTTCTTTTTTATCCTTGGTAGTCCACTTTATCATCTTTATGGCTCTTCTTTGGCCTATCAGTTTTTGTGATTTTTTTGGACTACTACTTCCTTCTACAATGGGTGCCATCCTCCCCCTGGGTCTGGCCTGGCCCCATTGAAGGAATGTTTACGTATTTTGAGGATTGTACAGTCATCTTTTCCAGTCTTGGCACAAGTGTGCCTACCAGGATTGGACACTTTTTTATACTGGGTCTTGTGCACCCAGTTATCTTTTTTAATTTTAAACCTACTTCTGTCTATGATATATGCTATGTAAATACAGTCTATATATCAGTGTTGTCTTGATGAGATTTTGTGAAAAACATGGTCCTCATGAAGATGTGAGGATGAATTCAATGAGGATGAATTCAATTTCAGCAATAATACTCTACTTTACTTGTTGACTTATCTCTCCATTTGGACCCCAATCTTCAGCTGGGTGAGTTTCTCGGTGATCCCTGTGTGAAGGATTGTGTCAAAGAAGACAGACAGAGTGAACTGTTTTGACTTCATCCAGGGCCTTGGTGACACTCAAAAAGAAGTCCATCAGGTTTAGCAGGCAAAATCTGCTCTTAACAAAGCCAAACTGGGTTGGGTCAGGAGTTTGAAGGTCACCTATGTTCTTGTTGATAAAATCTATGATGATTCTCTCCATGGTCTTGCAGATAAGGCTGGTTAGGCTTATGGATCTATAGTTCTCGGGGTCGGTTGAGGGACCCACTTTGTGCAAGGGGATTACGTTTGCTGCTTTCCACTTAGCTGGGACAAAGCCAGTGCTTAGACTGAGATTGAAGAGTGTGCTCAGTGGTTCTGGTAACTCCTGTTTTAGACCATTTAATAAGCAGCCTGGGATGTTATCTGGTCCCATAAAGGCTGTGTTTTTCGCTTTGGAGAGTGTGGCTATGACCTGCTGTCTAGTGATACTAGGCAGAAGACTGGTGACAGGTACTTTATGGGCTATGACTGGTGGGGACAGGGGGTGAAGTTTTCGCCAAACCTGTCTGCTATCAGGTTGGCAATATCTTCAGGTTCAGTATAAGTGGTACTGTCCACAGCTAGTTCAGCACAAAGCTGGGCCTTCCCCTTTTAGATTTTGGACGTAGCTAAAGAATGCTTTGTGATTTACCTTAGCTAGGGATCCTAATTTACTTTTGTAATTAGCTTTAGAGAACTTTACAAGATGTCTAATCTGCTTGTTTATGCTTTGGAGGGAGTTTTTCCTTTGCTGGGACTGTTCCCTCTTGTTTTTTGACAGCAGGTTTTCTCTTATTGTATAACCTATTTATGCTGGATGTCCACCAGGGTGGCTTTTTCATGAGGATCTTGATTTGATCCATTCTGGTACAGCTGGGTCTGTACATTTATATTGGTGTTTATACAGGACATTTTTATACAACTCAGTATAGGGGTCATTACTGTCAGTGTTGGCAGGGGGGTTGAAACCATTAATGCCATCACTCAGTAGGCTATAGTTTGCTTTGGAGAAATTTTTTAACCTTTTTACTCCTGGGGTTGGTCAGGTATGATCGTTACTTTGAACAAGACTGATTTATGATCGGACTTTACCAGGGAGAACCCCACACATGGGGTGGTACAGTGATCCTCCATTTTGGTGAGCACTATGTCAAGGATGTTAGTCAGCACACCCACAAGATGCTCTTTCTGCTCCAGAGCATTTGTGTTAAAAAGTCCGGGAACCTTTGGGTATGTGTTTGCGCTCATATATGTTAACCAGTTGAAGGAAGGATAGTTAAAGTCACCGATGACCAGAGTATTTGTCTGTATTGAGAGTGATAGGTCCAGGTAGGCTGTGTGGTTTTCATGTTTATGGTGAGTGTCTTACTGCTAACAATGACGTGGAGGGGGGGGGGGTCTTTCCTACAGTTAGTTGGACTTGGAGTAACTCTAAGGAGTTATGCTGTTCAACCAGTCTAGAGATGCATATGTCTTTAATCAAGATGGATACTTCTCCTCCCTTGTATTTTTATGTGATCACAAACAATGGAACAAATTGAAAAGCTGATAAAAGCCGTCTGTAGCAGTTTTGCTGGCTAACATGAAACAATCAGTTACATCAAGAAAGCACTGCCTTTACAGGCAAGAATGGGGGTCATAAAGGTCACCCTACTACAAATTTAAACTCTGCAATTAGAAATAAATAGCACATTCGTCAAGTGATTTATAGCATGAAAACGTCAGGGCATTGACTAAAAGTGGTTATTCTGATTCTGAGAGGACCAAGGGAGCTGGAACAAATAATATTTTAATTCAGAAGTTGATGAAAATGCTAATACTGTAATGTTAGAAAATAGTTTGAAACAAAATTGATACTGACACAACAGAAGGTTAATAAGCTGAAACAAAGTATGACTGAAAATGTAGAACTGTCATGTATTGTGTCTAAGCTGAGTGAGTCATAGTAAAGTTGGAAAAGATGGTTTCTGAAAATAAAAATAAAGTATCAAGGGGTTTTAAAAGGTTGTTGGTTTACCATGACCAATAAATGAGATGCCATAGTAAAAGAAAGAAATTGTTGCTTTGTCCAAGACTCAACATTCTGAGCAAGTTGGAGTAATGAAACAAAATAGTTTTAAGCTAAGAGATACAAATGTGTAAATGAACAAGTGGACGTGTTAAAAAGAATTGCTTAAAGTGTGTCTGAATGTCAGCAGAATTTTGTTTCCTTAAAGAATGAGATTGAACAAGTAAAGGAGAAAGTAAAAACTGTAACCATTGAGTTATAAAAACTACATAAACAACCAAAGCAGTGACAGAAAGGTCATACTTAGGCAGTCCAAAAGGAAATGGAGAATAATTGTTACAATCACAGAGAAGGAATAATAAATTATGGAAAATTGATCAGAGAGTAGAATATGAAGAGGGAATGATTAAATGAAAAACCGAAAGTAAGTCAGCTTCAGTCCCAAGCTGATATTTTGTGTTTACAGGCTAAGAAAGGGAAATCTTAAATCTCAAAGGATATACAAGCTATTAATGATAATTAATGCTTAAAAGAAAAAAGTACCAGAATATGTCAAGTAAAACATTATTTGCTAAAGGCACAACTCAGTGAGACTGAGAATGATGTCAAAAACTATACACAATTTGTTCACAACAGTGAAATGTTTAAGATACCACTTTCCCAAAGAAAAAATAAGTTACTTTGGCCTAGCTTATACAGTAAAAGAAATAGGAAGGTGAAAGTGAATGAAGGAAGTTGCATTTTTTCTGTTTGCATTATACCAATGTGAGTATGAAGAGACTCAAAAGTATAGGAAAAGGGAATCAAATTGATTCAGTCAAGACATGCAGAATCTGGAAGAAAGATATAAAAACAATGGAAGCCATTAGCCATATGGTGCAGGTGCAGGAAGAAACTTGTTTTGCAAGATGAACAGTATAAATGAACTTTGTAAACTGACCACTGAAACGTTAATACATAGGAAGCAAACAAACTAAAGTAACAGGAGCAAACACTTATTTCCCATGATGAATTTATGCAAGAAAACCGGGATTTAAAAAGAGAAAGAAGACACATTAGCTCAGCTAGTAAAGAAGTGTGCATCTGAGAGAGAAGGTGAATTAAGAAAAATATTGCAGTGCAGAAACTTCCTGGGAATGCAAACAGAAAGTATTTAGCAAAGACTAATTAATGCAGCTAAAGATACCTACTAAGCACAAGTTATACATTGGAAAGGGATAGAGCACTTAATCACATTGTTGTGACCTAATGTACAATAAGAGAGGAATGATTTGTGCCTAAATATTCAGGAGCTGAAATTATGGAACATAAACTGGAACCAAAGTGTAAGGCTCTGCAGGCTAAAATGGACAGTAAGATGAGGAACTGTGTAAAAGAAATGGACTTGTTAAAGAAGATTCTTCAGGATTCAGAGAAGAAAAGTGGAAAATGTGAGGAAAATATGGCATCCAATGCTGATATAGTTAACGGAAATACTTCCCTCAAGCTAAAGAAAGAGAATCTCACTAAACTCCTGAAGCAAAAAGATGTGACTAATAGAACAGAAAAGATCACAGTAACCTGAATAACATAAAACAATGGACCCAGCCTGTGCTAAAGACCAGACTGATGAGCCCGATGTTAATATCGGGTCTATATTACAACGTCAAACTCACAGGAGTTTGAATGTTGTAATATTGAACTGTGAAGTTAGAAATGCAATAATTATGAAAACACAGAACATTGCTGTTCCGTAAAAAAAACAAACAAAAAAAAAAAACCCCACACTTTAAACTTAAAGTAGTGGGCTTTGCCCGCCACACCCCCTACTTAAATATGCCAACTCCGAGATTGCACTACAGTGGAGGAAATAGCAAAGCCCCGAAAACGGCCCACCGATTTTTTTTTCCCCTGGGAAAAAAGTCGGTGTGCCATGGCTTTTCTGATTTCGTATTACAGACTTTTGGGTTCGATATTACAACGTTCAAACTCCTGTGAGTTTGACGTTGTAATATAGACCCTTAATATCGAGTTGGTGTCTGACCTAGAGTTGTAGACTTGGACTCAAGAATTTTTCAGCAAAATAAAACCTTCAGTTTCAGAGAGCTACAGACCTATTTGATGCAGAACATAACCCAATTTAATATTCTAAATTAAAATACTTCTTGGCTGTTGCCTGTTCCTTATGTGAATTATGCTGAGGAAAACCTACAGGTATGTAAATGCAAATATAAAAAGAATATAAAAATTAAGAAAACCAAGAACTGTGAAGATTTACCCTTTTTCAACAAGGAGAGGAAAGTCTTTGTCAAAGAGTCCTCAGAAAGTGAGTGGGCAGCTGAAAAGGCATTAGTGACTGAGATGAATTGTATGAAACAAATTAATAGGAAACCAGCGCCTACGACTCTTCCATAACAATCACAAATGAGTACTTCTATTTGAGATGTCAAGCAAGGAAAACTGACAGTGAAGTCATGATACAGAGGGTGTATCATGGTGGGTATCACTCCTAAAATGTGTCAAATTAAGTTGTTTCTGAAAGTCACGAGATAAAGAGGCAGAAATTACAGCAGCCTAGTAAAATCGACAGACAGCATAAAGGATTTATCAAAAAGAAAGCAGCAGTCTGTATCTGTTACAGCATGACTTTGCTGATTTGAAAACATTCTTAACATCAGAAGCTTCAGTGGAAGTGATTATAAAGAACCTGGAGGAACAAATGTTTGTAAATTAATGCCACTGGAAATGAAGGAAATGCAGCAAATGATCAAAATTTGGAGAGCAAAGTTAAAGAAGATGTAATTTTATAATCAAGAACATGATGCTTTTAAGATGAACCAGAAAGATGCTATAAAAAAGGGGGAAACTGCGAATATATATCATCTGCATGAGACTTGTGGAAATCCCACAAAGGGGTCACACAGGGGAAAATTGCAAGTGTGCAACACTGAGAAGAGTCCAAGTAACAGATGAAAACTTACAGTGGATTAGTGAATAGCAACAACAGGCAGTCTTTCACTAATAGATGGAGCGGTGAAAATAGTGTGTGCATAAGGAGTAATAAGAAAAGTTAGGAAACCTTGTTTTGAAGAAATAATTATGAATGGGAGCCAGGGGTCCCTTTTGTAGCATGTCTAGGAGACGAGAGTTCCTAACAGCTGTCACAGAGGTTGGAGAAGTTAAGCCTATAAAAAAAGATTTTATGTAGCCTGGACAATGAAAGCATAGTTGGTATTCCAGATTGTCAAGCCAGGGATTGAGATAGAATGGAAGTGCACTGTTTGAGGAAAATAAGAGGACTTTGGAAGATGCAGTCTGTATATGGATTCAGACATCACAGCAGGAGGTGACACTGAGAAGTCCTGGGTAGCCAGAAATGGATAGCCTTGGAAGCATTTCTGATATCCTTGGTAGAGCAACCATAAATGAGGCCCCAGATTAGCCAACACTTAACTATGTGTCAGTAAGAATACTCAACCCCTTGGACCTACATTGGAGGGTGATATATGATATAGGACTGCCAAGGAGTCAGGTCAACTGCAGCACTTGCACAGCCATTGAGAAACAGTGACACTCCAGCTTCCCATTTAAAAAGTCCATGAGTAATCCACAAGATTTCAGAAGGCCTGCAGCCTAGAGTAAGGAATGAGACCCTTCCAATTGAAATGAAATGTAGAGTTTCTGCTAGAAAGAAGGTGCCTAGAGTGAAGGAAACACTATCACTGAATGAAAGGGTTTGCTGTAGTCAGGAAAGCTGTAATTCATGTACCTGAGATTTACTGAGTTACTCCAGGGTGAATCCAGTGTAGACTGAGATGGAGAACCAGAGGCAGAATCACAAGTGAGAGACTACAGCTAATGCGAGCTAGGAGCTCCCACTGAATGTGAAAATAGAAAAGAATTTAAAGAAACGATAAGATAATTAAAAGAATAAAGCATTGAGAAGGTAAGAGAGAGAGAATCATGTATTTGGGGACTGAATGTCCTAAACAAAGGTACTTGGAACTTTACTTAAAAAGTTTGAGTGATGGGTGTGAAACCTACAATGAACTCTGAATTTGAATTTATTTGCTAAACAATGAGATTTCGCAAAGCATAAGATTGTTTATTAAGTAAAGTGGGTATTTTTCTTTGGTATAATTGAAATTATTTCCTTTTTTTATGGATGCTAACTGTTTGCATTAAGAAAGTATGTTTAAATAGAAATACCTGGATCTTGTAATGAAATTATGTAAAAAGTCAAGGAATCTATACCTCTCCATGGTCCCTGATTTTGACTCAAATTTGGCTCTGTCTGTTAATCCATCCTAAAACTGATGACTTTGGAGAAAATATGGCGAATTACACTTAAAAATAATGACAATAATTAGAGTTATAGACTTCTTTAACTTCAGAAAATGCATATAATGTTCTCTTATTCTCTCAATGTCTCAAGTTAAAAGTGTCCTTGATTATCCCTGATTATTTCTGGATTTGTGCCTGATTCTCATGAGATTTGTCCCTGATTCATTGAGAGCTATGAAGGAATGTGATCAAAGTGTGTTACACCAGAGTCATGGGTCCTGATAAATATACAGAAATCAGAGGAAATTGGATCCATTTGAAGTAGTGTGTGTGTGTTTGTGCACATGTGCACGCAATTGTGTGTGTGTGCGTGTGTGTGTGCGCGTGTGTGTGTGTGTGTGTGTGTGTATGTGTGTGTGTGGCCACGAAGTCTCCTGGATAAGAGCACAGCTCTCCAGTTGATCACAACGGCCTGCAGGGCAGTTTACCTGTCACTCAGCCCTAGAACTCATGCTAGAGCTGAACAAAATGAGGATGGATGAGGTACCCTTGTTGATCAGTACTGTCTGCTACTTATTTCATCTGCCATAAATCATTGGGACACCTACTAGATTTGGTCAGAATCCTTCATTCCTGAGCATTTTTCTCCTTTCCCATGTTTAATCCACTTGTCTTACTGTAAACTCTGGACCCTTCTTGATAACAAGTAAACCCTATTATTACCTCCCTTTTCCTTCCCAATAAGCAACATGCACTACACTGAACATCACTAACCAGTTCTCATAAGCCCAGATACGCTCTCTTTATCCAAGCTGGGACTTTAGAAAAATTTAGGAACCATTCCTGTTTAGTGTACAAGCCAGACAAACATCAGACTATGCTGTGTGTCATAAAACCAGCTATTCTGGTGTAATACATGGCTCTGTTCTGAATCACTGATGTAAGGCTACACTGCCATTCCATATTTTGCACTGAAACCATGGAAAAGGAGCAACCTGTTGAATCCAATGAATTCACAAAATAGTATTTTTGCAGGGATCAAGTCTCCTCCTGCACTCCCATACCTGTGCTACGTGTGTACATATACTGGAAGAAAAGAGTTCCCTTTCCACACTTTCATCTGTTTTCAGTATATACATGACATACTCTGCCTTTGCAGTGGAAGTAAATGGTACAACATGCTGTACCCATTCGGTTACACTTTTGCACAAGTCTGATACTATGCACCAACGCGCTTTTTTTTTACAAAATGCACATTGATACACGCACACACACACACACACACACACACACACACACACACACACACACACACACACACACACACTTTCAGCTCAAATCAACATTCAGGTACTAGCTGGCTGAACTGGAGGATACCAGGGTCTACAAAAAGCCAAAGTATGACATCTGAGTTACTTTGCAAATAGTCTGTTGGAATTGTACAACTGAGTTGTTTTGACTGCTTAATTCATGTTGCTCAAGAACCTGTGATAACTGTGTGGGTTATCAGCTGAGTCTCTGAAATTGTACACAATAATAACAAGCAGGTAAGGTATATACACTGAATGTACAACAGTTTACATAGGTTCATAGGTTGATACTAGGCTATCTGCCCTAGGGCATTTATAAGCCTAGCCAGAGTGTGTTTGGCTTTCGCCACCCTTTAAGATTAGTTGACTGTGCCTCTGTCTAGTAGGGACACAGACGGTGTCCCGGGCTGCGTCTTGCATGCGTTCCAAGAAGAACTAAACCCTCATATAAAGTCACTGTTCAATCTCAGCCTTACTACAGGATATATACCCAAGGAATGGCGTACAGCAACAGTGGTCCCACTCCACAAAGGTGGTGCCACAACAGACCCTGGAAACTATCGCCCTATAAGCCTGACTAGCCTGGTCTGCAAAGCTATGGAGCGTATCATCATGGAAATCATAAGCAAAGACATTGGGAACCTCCAGACACTGGATCCTACCCAAGTCGGCTTTGTTAAGGGCAGATCTTGCCTCTCGAAACTGGTCGACTTCTTTGAAACAGTTACCAAAGCCATAGATGAAGGGAAGGTAGTCCACACAGTCTACCTGGACCTCGCAAAAGCCTTCGACACAATACCCCACTCATATCAACCCCTATGTCACAAGATGGGTTGCAAACTGGCTCAGGGATAGAACCCACATGGTCAGAATAGCAGGTGCCATGTCAGACTCTAAACCAGTTACAAGTGGTGTCCCACAAGGCTCAGTCCTGGGACCTCTCTTGTTCGGTATAATTTCTCCGAGGTACAGGCAAACACGGGTGGACTATGGCTGACCAAGTTCACAGATGACTGCAAACTGGGTGCCATAATCGACTCTCCAGCTGACACAAGCATCCTCCAAAAGGGTCTCATAGAGATGGATAACTGGTGCTAGAGCCATGGCCTAAAGCTAAATGCCAAAAAGTGCATAGTCATCCCCTTTGGGAAAAACAAATGCCCACAAATTACCACATAGGTGGTAATCCATTAAGTACGGAAGAAGTAATTAGGGACTTGGGGACCCAAGTAGATAGCAATCTCTCCTTTGACAATCACGTTGCCAAAGTGGTTAGAAAGACATTCTACATAGCCCACCTTATCACAAAAGGGTTCACATCTAGATCAAGAGAGGTCATTGTGCCCCTCTACTCATCACTTATCAGGCCCATAATTGAATACAATGCCCCATTTGGGATGTACCTTACCCGACACCTGCAGCAACTGGAAAGACCCCAAAAGTACCTCACCAAGAGGATCAAGGGGCTCAAACAGATGCCCTATGCAGTTCGGCTAAAGAAACTCCAGCTCTACTCAGTTCGTGCACGCCTACTCAGAGGCGATCTGTGTCTGACATATAAAGCCATGTCCAACCCAGAATTAATGGACATGCTTCACCTCAGGAAATCCAAATCCCTTAGAGCTACACACTCCAGGGACTTGAACCTCAGCACAGAAATAAATAGGACATGCTGGAGGGACAGATTCATATCCCAGAGGCTGCCTCACTCTGGAACAAAATCCCAATCCATGTTAGGCAGAGCCCCTCACTGACCCTCTTCAAGAGAAATCTTGACGAGTGGATGGGAGATCATAAGTTTACCCCTGGGATCTCTTCTGTGTCCCTGCTTGACAGAGGTACAGTAAACTAACCTTAAAAGGGCTACCTTCTGTGACCTACTATACAGAGGCACAGTCAACTAATCTAAAAGGGTGGCGAAAGCCAAGCACACTCTGGCTAGGCTTATAAATGCCCTAGGGCAGATAGCCTAGTATCAACGTATGAACCTATAAGAAGAGATCCCAGGGGTAAACCTATGATCTCCCATCCACTCGTCAAGATTTCTCTTGAAGAGGGTCATTGAGTGGCTCTGCCTAACATGGATTGGGATTCTGTTCCAGAGTGAGGAGAGCCTCTGGGATATGAATCTGTCCCTCCAGCATGTCCTATTTATTTCTGTGCTGAGGTTTAAGTCCCTGGAGCGTGTAGCTCTAAGGGATTTGGATTTCCTGAGGTGGAGCATGTCCATTAATTCTGGTTTGGACATGGCTTTATACGTCAGGCACAGATTGCCTCTGAGTAGGCGGTAAGCAACTGAGTAGAGCTGGAGTCTTTTTAGCCTAACTGCGTAGGGCATCTGTTTGAGTCCCTTGATCCTCTTGGTGAGGTACTTTTGGGGTCTTTCCAGTTGCTGCAGGTGTCTGGTAAGGTACATCCCAAATGGGGCATTGTATTCAATTATGGGCCTGATGAGTGATGAGTAGAGGGGCACAATGACCTCTCTTGATCTAGATGTGAACCCTTTCATGATAAGGTGGGCTATATAGAAGGTCTTTATAACCACTTTGGCAACGTGATTGTCAAAGGAGAGATTGCTATCTACTTGGGTACCCAAATCCCTAATTACTTTTTCCATACTTAATGGATTACCACCTATGTGGTAATTTGTGGGCACTTTGTTTTTCCCAAAAGGGATGACTATGCACTTTTTGGCATTTAGCTTTAGACCATGGCTCTGGCACCAGTTATCCGTCTCTGTGAGACCCTTTTGGAGGATGCTTGTGTCAGGCCGTGAGTCGATTATGGCACCAAGTTTGCAGTCATCTGCGAAATTGGTTAGCCATAGTCCTCCCGTGTTAGCCTGTACCTCAGAGAAATATATACCAAACAAGAGAGGTCCCAGGACTGAGCCTTGTGGGACACCACTTGTAACTGGTTTAGAGTCTGACATGGCACCTGCAATTCTGACCATGTGGGTTCTATCCCTGAGCCAGTTTGCAACCCATCTTGTGACATAGGGTTGCATATTTAAGCTGGTGAGCTTATTTATGATGCCCGAGTGGAGTATTGTGTTGAAAGCTTTTGCGAGGTCCAGGTAGGCTGTGTGGACTACCTTCCCTTCATTTATGGCCTTGGTGACTGTTTCAAGGGAGTCGACCAGGTTCAAGAGGCAAGATCTGCCCTTAACAAAGCCGGATTGGGTAGGATCCAGTGTTTGAAGATTCCCAATGTCTTTGTTTATGAGATCCATGATGATACGCTCCATAGCTTTGCAGACCAGGCTAGTCAGGCTTATAGGGCGATAGTTTACGGGGTCCGTTGTGTCACCACCTTTGTGAAGTGGGACCACTGTTGCTGTACGCCATTCCTTGGGTACATATCCTATGTTAAGGCTGAGATTGAACAGTGACTTTATGTGAGGGTTCAGTTCTTCTTGGAGCTCATGTAAGACGCAGCCTGGGACACCGTCCGGTCCCACTGATGCTGTGTTTTTTTGCTTTGGAGAGGGCAGCTCTCACCTGTGCATCTGTGATGTCAGGGGGCTACACTCTGTTGGGATAGACATTTGCTGTTTTGGGGGGAAGGGGGGGAGTTTGCACTGAACCTGTCTGCCAGGATGTTGGCAATGTCTGTGGGTTCAGTGTATTTTTTGTCATTTTGCACTAACTCAGAGCATATCTGGGAGTTGCCACCCAGGTTCCTGACATAACTAAAGAAGGCCTTGTGATTATCTTTAGCATCTTGTGCAATTTTTCTTTTGAAGCTGGCCTTAGATGATTTTATGAGGGATCGTAGTTTCTTGCTAGTACTGATCAGAGATGCCTTCCCTTTTTGGGATTTTGCTCTATCATGTAGCAGCTTCCTCCTTCTGTTGTATAGCTTATTTATGGCTGGGGTCCACCAAACAGGTCTCCTGCCTTTGGAGGAGTGAGTCTTGGTTTTATTTGGGATAGCACAATCCATGCATTCCTGTAGGTGTCCATAGAATGTGTTTGTAAAGGATTCTGCAGTTTGGGCTGTATTTTCCACTGGCCCAGGGGCTTTGAAGGATTCCACCTCGGTTTCAGAGTGTGAAGTTTTCTTTTGAGAAGTTCTTCACCGTGGTTTCCTTGGCTGGGGGTGGGGACGGGATATGGATGTCCAGTGAGATTAATTTATGGTCAGATCTTACCAATGTGGGGTATACCACTGGTATGGAACATAGAGACCCAGTGTTGGTGATGATCAGGTCCAATATGTTTTCCCCTCTTGTGGGAGTGGTGACCAGTTGTTCCATAACATTTGAGTTTATAAATTCTAGGAACCATTGGGTGAGTGTGTTGGGGCTTGAGGTAGTGCTCCCAGTCTATGTTTGGGTAGTTGAAGTCACCCAATATAATGGTGTTTGGAGACACCTTCATATTTTCCAGTGTTCTCAGGAAAGCTGAGTGGGGTTCCTGAGTTTGGGAGGGTGGTCTGTAGCAGGCTACAAACTGAAAGGCAGTTTTTCCCACTGTTAGTTGCACATGGATGGTCTCCAATGCTTCGTGCAGTGCCACTAACCTGGAGGTGTGGGTATCTTTGATGAATATGGATACTTCCCCTCCTTTTGTGGTTAGGTCCGAGTTTTGAGGCCGAAAAGCATGGTATGAGGTATAACCTCTTTGTGCTGGGGTGCTCTCAGGAGCCTTGAACCAGGTTTCTGTTACTGCACAGATATCGATATTCTCCATTCTGAGGAGAGCCTCGAGTGCGTGCATCTTGAGGTTTAGACTTCTGGTATTGAGCAGCATTACCCTTAGTTTCTTTTTCCTTGTGTTGTCTATGGAGGTGGGTTTGTCTTTTGAGCCTTGCCTAAGAAAGGCACTATGGGGGTGGCAAGAGCCTTAGCCAGTATTCCAAAGTGCCAAACCACCAAATAGACCAGCATGAGCAGTATGGAGTGAAAATATTCCTTTATTAAGCGTACAAAACAGACCGGTTTCGGCAAATGTTGCCTTCTTCAGTGTAGGACAAGACAAACAGGTCCCATCCATCAATCATTATATATAAGACTTCAGCCAATCAGGCAACCAGCTTTAAGAATATGATCATGATGATTCACTTTATGGTCTTACAGCAATTGTAATTTTTGACCAATGTAATATATATTTTGTCATGACTAAAATATATATTTTTTTTCTTCTCATATTATTAATATTCATGAAGCTGGTTGCCTGATTGGCAAGTCTTATATATAATGATTGATGGATGGGACCTGTTTGTCTTGTCCTACACTGAAGAAGGCAACATTTGCCAAAACCGGTCTGTTTTGTACGCTTAATAAAGGAATATTTTCACTCCATACTGCTCATGCTGGTCTATTTGGTGGTTTGGCGTATTTGGTTTGGACCGTGCATTTCCCCCTTGCATGGGATTTGGTTGGTTTGTTCTGTGCTCACTCTATGCTGGGGGACCGAGCAGTGGAGTCGTATCTCCCTTGTGTAAGGGTGATTTTGGACTTTGTATTTACTTTTTTACCCATCGAGTGTGTTTTCTCACTGTGGGCTTTTGTCATGGACAGTGGCTTCGTTCCTTCATCAAGGATTTGAGTTCGGAGATCTTTGTTAGACCTTTGGAGCTTCAGGATTTTTCTATTTCGTCGGAGCATTCAGGCTGCTCTGTTCCAGTTTGGCGCCTAAACGGAAAGTAGCTGCAGCTTACATTTTTATACTTTCCCCAGTTTCGGGACTTTATTATCATTCCTGGTAAGTTTTTGTATGGTGGATGCCTTACCAGTTTGCTTAACATTGTCTCTAACGACAAGCCAGCATTTGGACACGCACAATGGTTTTTTCATTTTTGTTTCAGCACGTTCATAACCGTGCTTATATCATTTAATGTTGACATGGTTTACTCCATGCTTGGGGACTGAGCTTTATTTTTCAATTTACGTACATTTGATGCCTATGGTTCGTTTTTGAACTTGGGGTCGAAACATCTTTTGGTACTTAAAACCAACTACGACCTCATGTGTTTGACAACGGAGACCTTTTGAAAATTCAAGGTGTGCCAAACTTTTGTCTTTATACCAATATTAACAGTTTCGTGGTGTGTTCTACATCTAGGAACTTTGGAGATAGTTGTAACATGGCCTTTTTAGTTATGGTCTTACATTTTGGGCTCATGTCAACTCATTGAATGTGGGGACATAGGATTCAACCATTACTACGATCTGTTTGGTGTATTTTTACACTTGAATCTTGGCTTTATTCACCGAAGGACTGGCGTTGCTGGAATCTCGGCATTTTTGTATTTTTGCCTGTGTTTATGGATTGGTGTTACAACTGGGCCTTCAACTGTGGAACTGTCGTTTTGCTTATTAGGACTGGCCATTCGGAATATTTATGATCCAAGATTGGTTGGACTACGGAAACAGTGGACTATTAGTCTAAACTTATTAATCATTTATATTAACCATAACTGTTGTTTGACATTTTCATAAGGGGGTACTTCAAGCCCGCCCTTTAGTCAAACTTGAACTATGTTGTATGCATTGAATGTTAGTGTGTTAATCTTTACAAGCTTGGCCTTTTGAAACCAGTGTTGATATATGCATACTTGATACAGGCAACCATTGGTTTGTTTGGTGTATGTTTAAACCTTAAACTTCAAGTTATATATATTTGGTCATTATATTAGGACAATAATACTGTATATTACTATTTCATAATATTTTAATTTGGACATAGTATATTATAATTTACACGGTTTCAATTTGTCCTAGACTATATGTCTATTATATAATCTGGCTTGGTATGCGATACAACTAATTGACCTCAGTATATATTGGCTACGGCCAGATTTCAGTTGATTAGCTGATTTATACATATTCTAACATAGTGATTTCCATATATCACTACCCTATATTAGGATAAGATTAGTATATATCTTTTTTGGCTGTTATAGGTTGAGACCCTTATTCTGACTGGATTATCATACTGTCCTTTGGAGTATTTACAATTTTATACAATATTCTTACTGGGGCTGAAGTTCATCAGTAGTTTACTTGGCCCCCTATGAATATCGTTGAACTTTTTTCTCAACAATTTTGTTGTCTAAGGGACATATGAACTTGTCGGAACATTGTATATTTCATGCTTTTGTACTTTAGCGCCAGCCTACTTATAGGGTCTTTTGCTGATTTACTGTAGGGGTTATAGTTAATCCATGGTCATCACAAGGTGTGATTAAGCTTTCTATTATCTATAGGTCTTTTTGGTTGTATTCTAAACTTATTACGAGGTTTTGAAGTTGGGTATTTAGACTTAACTAATTTTTGGAAACTTTGATAGAGCATACCAAAAAGTTTTTGTACCAGTAATTGCCTCATGATTACAGTTTTTTGTTTTATCTAATTTTAGTCGTCAGATTTTTACTAGTGAATACAGACCCACTGCTCGGTCCCTCAATAATAATAAATACACACAACTTTATGTGAACATATACCTGTTTTTGTCTCTGATTATATCTATTTTATAGAGAGGTTATCTAGTATTTTGGATATTTTGTCAAGTCCAATGAATAGTGTTTGTAATGAGGATTTGTTTTTGACCATAGAATCCTGTTCTTTGTGGCACAAGTTACCATACCTTTCACTACTGAACTAGGTTTCACTGTTTGGTTTCTCAATTTTAATCAATACACAATTTTTTTTGTGATCATATTCTTTTTTGTTTTTGATCACAATTATTTGATAGCCTTTTGCTTGGCTTTGGAATATATTAACTGGTGCAGGTGGTATACTGTCGGTGCTTCCTGCTGAATCTGGTTTTCCCTTTGACTCTTTTATACTATATTGGTTATATTTGGGTATTTTCTTGTCTCTTTTTGTGCGATTGGGTCCTCTGGTCCTCTGTTTTCTAGGGACTCATTACTTATATAATAGTTTTCAGTGTTTTTTCATTTTCATAGGGTGGGTAATTTTCAGCTATATTCGCAGCATGGATCTCACTAATATTTTGTCCGGATTATGTGCTGATCGGCAGGATATAGGTGTATTTGGAATTGACACCCTACCAAGCAATGATCCGGTCAATTCGGCACAACCACCTATGGTGGATTGTGATATGTTTTTTCATTCAATCACCAAAGCATTCAAAACACTTAGATCCAATATTTGGCATCTGAAACTGTTCAAAGCATACTCCACCCAAAACATGGCTCCCAGAGGACTTCGTATACGTCTTCAACCTCTAGTGGAGAGACCAGATGATAAATTGAACCAAGATTGGAAGGAAGCTTTACAGTTGGGATCCATGTCATTTGAGAATATTTTACTACAATATTATGAAAGAACGGTTGATTTGAATATACAAGACATCAAAACTTTATGTTCAGATGTCCATAAGTTCGAATCTTCTCCCAAATATCAAGATAATATCAAAAGACTCTCCCATGATTTGATGGAACATGAGAAAACTGTTAAGGAACGCAAAATTAAGAAGTTCCATAGGGACTATTCGGATTATCAATGGGGCAAACCCTTTGATTTGAGTCGGTCTGTCAGATTTGCTGACACCAATCTGGTTAGGACTGGGCCCAGTCGCACTAAAAAGAGACCTCGTTCTATTTTGAAAAATAGGGGTGACTCTTCATTCAGCACGTCTGGGGATGACTCCTCATTAACTGATAGTGAAGGGGCCTCTGAGAGGGGTTCTCCAAACAGGAAGAAAACAAATAGAACTTCCCCTTTAGAAGGGGCAAGGGACACCGGGGGGGCAGGAAGCACCGGAAAACAAACCGCTCAGGTCTCATTCCAGGGCCTGTTGAACAATTTTCTGAGTTAGGATTTATCTCAACTCCAAATCAGAACGTATTAAATTTGTCTAATGTTTCATTGTCCAATGAACAAACAGTTTTACTGAATAAAGGTCTTAATTATATTCCCTCCTTTTTCAGTCAGGAATATCATATCATTCAAGACCTACAGGCTTTTTGTCGGACTTTGAATTTAAAATTGTTTTTTGATGATGACAGTTCAAAACCATCAGAGGATTTTTGGTTTGGCAAGTCTTCTTTCCAACCGCCCATGAATAAATATGTTTCCATATTCATGGATACAATTTTGAGGGACCTTCATTTTGAGAACCTAGGGCATGTTATGTTAGCAAGTAATTTTACTTTGGATGATAGGTTGGCTTTGGATCAATTATGCAACAACAAAGATATTGTAGTTGTTTCTGCTGACAAAGGGGGTGCTGTCGTGGTCCTGAACACTGCTGATTACATACATGAAGGGTTGACACAATTATCTGATAAAAAATGTTATATGCATATGCCCATAGATCCCACACCCGTTTTCAAAGATGAGATTGATTCATTTTTGAAGTTGGCTTTTGAGGAGGGCATTATCAGTAAAAAATGTTTGTCTTCATTAATGGTATCTGAACCCTTGAAACAGATTTTGTATCTTTTACCTAAGATTCATAAATCTTTGTTAAATCCACCCGGTAGACCTATCGTCTCTGGAACAGGATCCCTGACTGAACCCTTATCGGCATTCCTCACGAAATATCTCAAGCCACTTTTAGGTTTGATAAGATCAAGATTGCAGGACACTACCCAATTTTTACAGCTCATCCAAGATACTCAACTGGAACCTGATTGGTACATGTGTACACTTGATGTTAAATCATTATACACCAGTATCCCCCATTGGGCAGGTTTACAATCTCTTCAATACTGGTTAGAGAGGGCGAATCTCTACACACCTGGGTTTAACACATTATTGATTTGCATGTCAGAACATGTACTCAACAAAAATGTTCTTTATTTTCAAGGCCAGTGTTACTGGCAGTTGCAAGGGACAGCCATGGGAGCATCATTTGCTCCCATTTATGCCGATCTTTTCATGGCCTATGTTGAGGAATACATGATATATGATGCCTTACATAACATCTATCAGGTGGAGATGGACGTCTGGCGACATTATCTGGACGACTGCTGGTTAGTGTGGCGTACGGATGTGGGTTACTTGCTTGAATTTGTGGAATACTTAAATGATAATGTATGGGGACTTGAATTCTCTGTGACACATGACAAAAATACTATCAACTTTTTGGATGTCACGGTATCTAGGAATTCTAATCACACCTTATCTACGAAGGTGTTTCGCAAGTATCCACAATATAATACTTTGCTTCATGCCTCTAGCTTACATCCCCGTCACACTATTAGAAGTATTCCTGTGTCCCAGTTTATACGTATCAAACGTCTTAGTTCTAAGGACAATGAATACCAACTAGCCAGCATGGATCTTAGTCAGAGGTTTGCCAGTAGAGGTTATGACCATCATGACATCGCTTCAGCCAAATGTAGGGCTAATTGTACAGACAGGGAACAACTATTGCAATATAAAAATAAAAACAAGAATACATCTTGTACCCAGGTTAGGTTCATTACGACTTATGGAAGAAATATTAACATGATCAGGAATATCATTAACAAACATTGGAATATTTTACTGGCTAATGACAGGTTACGATCATTGTTGGGTCCACAATGTCGATTTTCATACAAGCGGGGGAAAACCTTGGGCTCTTACTTGTCACACTATAAACATATGGCTAGTGGAGGTACTATTCATAGACAACTTACTTTACATGGTGATGAGCTTTTTGGCTCTTTTCCCTGCAGTCATTGTGGTTCTTGTTCATATATGCCCAAATCTAAAGAATTTTCTAGTCGAAACACCAGTAAGATATTCAATATCAAAATTTTTGGTAACTGTAGCAGTGATTGGGTAGTGTACCTAGCATCTTGTTATTGCGGTGCATTCTATGTGGGCCAAACCTCCAGGGCATTAAGATCTAGAATGAACGAACATCGTAGTGACATCAGAAATCATAAGGAGACTAGTGCTTTGTACCAACATACACTTAAACATTCACAGGCCAGATTCGATTTCATGATTATTGATCGTATTTCTGGCGACAGAACCAATAAACAAGGTTGGCATGGCCTATTAGATCATAAAGAGAAATACTGGATAATCACATTGGGGGGTTTGTTTTACCCTGGTCTTAATGACCACCTTTAGGTGTTCTAGATATTATAGTTATATTATCTTTACCTATATATCCAATATGTTACGAGCTTCTGACCTATGTTGGTGATAGACTTTTTTATATATGTGTCACATTAACTCGTCCCTAGGTATCTTGTTTTGAGTGATGGTTTAATGCTATGTAATAATAGGTAATTATGTTTACTTATGGTATTTTGGATATTTACTATATGGAGGTTGATGCCATATATTGTTGTATACCCAGTTCATGATGATTGTTTCTATACATACAGTATATAAGCCTCTTTCATGCTTTTTCTGTATGGGAACTGCGTTATACTTTGATTATATGGTTATTTCCTGTATATTTTGATGCATATTTTCCACATTTTCCATGTTCAACATGAATTTTTTGAATTTTTTGTATTTTTTGTATTTTTGGATCTTTTATTATTATTATTTTTATTTTTCTTTGCTATATGTTTTTATTTTTATATTTGCCAGTCTGTGTTGTTCTGATGATTCACTTTATGGTCTTACAGCAATTGTAATTTTTGACCAATGTAATATATATTTTGTCATGACTAAAATATATATTTTTTTTCTTCTCATATTATTAATATTCATGAAGCTGGTTGCCTGATTGACTGAAGTCTTATATATAATGATTGATGGATGGGACCTGTTTGTCTTGTCCTACACTGAAGAAGGCAACATTTGCCGAAACCGGTCTGTTTTGTACGCTTAATAAAGGAATATTTTCACTCCATACTGCTCATGCTGGTCTATTTGGTGGTTTGGCGTATTTGGTTTGGACCGTGCATTTCCCCCTTGCATGGGATTTGGTTGGTTTGTCCAGTATTCAAAAGCCCAGAGGTGACAGGTGCAAGTCGTCCCTAGCGAAGCAACGTGGCTTGTCGAGCATGTCATCCCAGGCTGACAGACACTGGATCCCCTTTGAATGACACTAATACTTTAGCCAATTGTTAAAATTGATAATTTTGTCTTCATACTGTGGCATCATTCTTGGTGAGGGTAAGATGCTACTCAAGGTCAGGGTCATACCGGCCGGGTGTACATGATCAGAGAGCTCCTCTATGTCTCTTTTCATGTAGTCCAGGGAGGTACATCTCAGGTCATTCACACCAGCATGGACAATGACAAAGTCATATTTGTACTTGCTTTGGAGTGACCTGAGTGCTTGTGTTATGTGGTTGATCCTGGCACCCAACAGGCAGCTTACAGTGACCTTCTCCTTGTTCAGCCTGGTGAGTGGGACGACAGTGTGTCTGACAATAGAGTCACCTATTACAAGTGTATTAGGTGTGTTGTTTAGCCTTAAGGGCTGAGACTGTGTGGCACACTGACTTTGTGAACTATGTGATACGTGGGTATTGTTGTAGGGTAGCGGTTGCTTGGATGTCTGCTTTGGAGATCTCTGCTGCTTGGGCAGATTTTTATTTAGAGCCTCCGAGTATGTTTTTGTGTGTTTATGTGTTTGGTTTGCTGTTGCGATAGGTCTATGTGAGACTGGATTTGTGGTGTGTGCGGTTACCTTCTCCTCCTGACTGACTGCGCCAGTACTGGGTTGAGAGAGCTCAGCCTCCAGTTTGGCTAAATAGTTGCATCTCTCACATATATTTGAGCTTGTTGGGAGGAGGAGAGGGTGGTCTGTGTACATAAGGCAGTTGTAACATTGCCTCAAGATTCCCAGATTCACCAGCTGGACTGGAGAGTAAACCCGAAACTGACTTTTGGATATGCCAGAATAGTATAAGGAACTACTTTTTGACTGATCAAAAAGGACCAATAGGGAGCCAAGTACTTAAAGGGAGTATAAGAGGGTGTAGTGCTTTAGTTTATTAGTGCTTACTTATAAGATTACTTACACGAGCAACTGCAGGGCTTTATAATGAAAACAGAGTGCTTACTTTGAGATTTAGAACAGTTCTAAGGAAAAAGTGAAGAGCAGACTTTGTGGAGCCGGGAATAGTTTAAACCCGTTTAAGTGGCGCTGCCCGATGCAGCGCTGTGCTCAAAATCGTGCAAAACTGCGCAAATGTGGGTTTTAAATCAGGGAACCTGAAAGAGATAGGAATTGACCCAAAACAGCCAATAAGCTACTAGTTTCAGGGCTGAGACCACTCCTCCAGGGACAGATAGCCTGCTCCAAGCTCCCCACTCTCACTGGTGAAAAGAGAAGCTTCCTCCTATCCAAGTAAGGATATGGGCAACACAGGAAACTATACCACAGTCCGGAATTCAGCAAAACCTGAAATCTGGACTAATCTAGTTCAGCAAAGGCGGGAAAAGAGAAGATTTTTTTTTGTTTTGTTTTTTTCAGGAAACAGCTGAAAAACACACAGAAAACACTGTAAATGCTATAAACAGGCTACCGTACTTTAGTGTGTAGCCTACAACAGTTATACAATACAAAAATGACTTAAATTGATACAAAACAAGTGCAAAAACTGTAAAAAGCAGAAGGCAAATGCAATTTAAACTTTTTAAAGCACAGATCAGTTAGAAAGTCACTTTTTAGGCGGGAAAAGGCAGTCAGAGCAAAAAACGGAGAAAAAAATACTTAAATCTGAAAAAGTCTCTCTTGAGTTTCTCTGTTGCCTGTATCACTCTGCAGGACACCACGAGGAGCTGTGCGGAGTTTTATACTGGTGCAAAATCGTGCAAATGCGGGTTTTAAAGCAGGGAAACTGAAAGAGATAGGAATTGACCCAAAAAGGCCAATAAGCTACTAGTTTCAGGGCTGACACCACTCCTCCAGGGACCGATAGGCTGCTCAAAGCTCCCCACTCTCACTGGTGAACAGAGAAGCTTCCTCCTATCCAAGTAAGGATATGGGCAACACAGGTAACTATACCACAGTCCGGAATTCAGCAAAACCTGAAATCTGGACTAATCTAGTTCAGCAATGGCGGGAAAAGAGAAGATTTTTTTTTATTTTTTTTTGTTTTTTTCAGGAAACAGCAGAAAAACACATAGAAAACACTGTAAATGCTATAAACAAACTAGCGCACTTTAGTGTGTAGCCTACAACAGTTATACAATACAAAAATGACTTAAATTAATATAAAACAAGTGCAAAAACTGTAAAAAGCAGAAGGCAAATGGAATTTAAACTTCTTAAAGCACAGATCAGTTAGAAATTCACTTTTTAGGCGGGAAAAGGCAGTCGGAGCAAAAAAAACAGAGAAAATAATACTTAAATCTGGAAAAGTCTCTCTTGGGTCTTTCTGTTGCCTGTATCACTCTGCAGGACACCACGAGGAGCTGTGCAGAGTCGTATACTGGCACAAAACCATGCAAATGCGGGTTTTAAAGCAGGGAAACTGAGAGAGAGAGGAATTGACCCAAAACGGCCAATAAGCTACTAGTTTCAGGGCTGAGACCACTCCTCCAGGGACAGATAGGCTGCTCAAAGCTCCCCACTCTCACTGGTGAACAGAGAAGCTCCTTACTATCCCCTAGTCCCCTCCAACTTATATCCTGGATGGGGCTCTCCTGCTTCAATGAAAACTTCTGTGGTCTGACCTTATATCTCTGAGCAATAGACTTAATTGCAGCTGGTTATAGAATATAATTCAGTCCTTTACCTCCTTTTCAAGAACCGACATAACTTTATTGCAGCTAAAAAACTTATTATTACCAGTCTTGCAATAGTTATTACACAATGAGGCCGTGGAAAGGACCACCAAGATAGAGCAGGGTAAATGTTTCTATTCAATACTTTTTAGTACCATAAAATGATAGTATATGGAGACCAGTCCTGGAGGTTTCCACTCTTAACAAGTTTCTATGAATAGCAAGGTCCCAAATGGTAAACCATCAGGCCTTGTTCCTCATGCTTATACATAATTCACTAATGATGACCATGGAAGGATGCCTAGTATAGATTCCTGTTCACATGGAGGACAGAAAAATATTTTTTTTTTTTTGCTGTGAAAGAAGATTCATATATATACACCCATTTGAATAAGTGATTTTTATCCTGCTTCATTATAGAGGAGAAGACCGTGGTCCAAGGCGTTCTTTTCTACTGGTTTTGGTGTTTTTAGAACTGCCGTTCTATTGATATTTTTGATTTTTATCAAGCCTCATCAGGCATGTGTTCAATGGATCCCTCCACTGTACCATTCTATGTCTGACCAATATGGACACATCCCAGAACATGCAAAAATCTAGTGTATACTAGACACCATATCACACAGACTATCTCTACCTCAGGAAAAGTACTTCTGCACCAAACATTTTGAGCAAGTAGCCCAGATGAAACACCTAACTGCAAGGGATCATTGTGAAGACAATAGTTTGTCTCCATTCTTGTGATTCTCAGATAAGATTTACTAAAGGAAAAAATAAGTGGTACCTCCAAAATCTGTGGGAACAGCACTCCCACCTTCTGGAGAAGGTAATTCCTCTGACCTTTCCAGTCAGTTTTGGATTTCAGGTTGGGTACATTCTAGATATAGGCCAATCTGAGGCTTCAGTCTGCAGTCCCAGACAATTCTTAAATCTTGCCCATACATGTTTCTAATTGTGCGTGCCTGGATGCATGCAGGCCATCTGAAAGTTCAAGAAAAACTGTCCACCAAACTCTTTGACAAACAAATAAATAGCATGTCACTAATGGCATAAGCCTGGACCTAGACACCATATCTTCAGAGAAAAGGTGCCTGATGAAGAAGGATTTCCTTACAATAGTGAATATGTGGTGATCAAATGACAGTTCACTGCTGACATAGATTTGCAGATGCCTGACTGCTGGATCAACTTTCTGGGGTTTCTTGTCATTGTGATAGTTACAAGGGAAGTCATGCTTGCCAAGGGATACAACTGTACATTTCTTGGCATTTAGTTTTAGTCCATGCTTTGACAACAGCTATTTATTTGGGAAAGGCTCTTACAGGATTTTTGTGTCCTCTGGGGAACTTATGATGGCACTAAGTCATCAGTCATCTGCCAACTTGGTCAGCCATGAACTCTTAACATTTGCTTTAATGTCTGAGAAGTAAATGCCAAACAGGAATTGTCCAAGGACTGAACCTTGGGTTATGCCACCAGTGACAGGTCTTTTGGAGGAGGTAGAGCCACCCACCTTAATTTCCTGGATTATATGTGTGAGACAGTTTACTATCCAGTAAGTTATATAGTGATATACACAGATGTACATTTAGCTGGCAGAGTTTTTTTTTACAATGCCTGAGTGTTGAATTGAGTTGAATGCCTCTGTGAAGCCTAGATATGCAGTGTGTAGTGATTTGCCTTCATCCATTGTTTCACTAACCTTTTCAATGAAGTCCAGGTTAAATTGGCAGGATCTGCCCTTGAATCTGAACTGGCTTGGGTCATGAGTTTGTAGGTTGCTTATGTCCTTATTTATTAATTCCTTTCCATAGCCTTAGAGATGAGGCTCGTCATCAGGCTTTAAGGGTCTAAAATTATCTGGTTCTGTTGACATCCCACCTTTGTGCAAGGGGATGACTATTACTGTACACCATCTGGCATGAAGCCTGTTTGGAGACTGATAGTGAATAACCTCTGTAGGTGATCTCATAAGACATGTTTCAGACTAACCAGTAGGCAGCCAGGTATGTTATCCTGCCCCATAGTGGTAGTGTTTTTGGCTCTGGATCACTCTTTGAGGCCTTGTTCTCAGGGAAACTTGAGGTGGTGTAGATAAAAGTATGTGATCTGGGAATATAGGAGGGGTGAAGGGAGTGAAATCTGAGCTAAACATGTCTGTTAGAAGATTGGCCATGTCCTATGGGTTTGAGTATGTGATATCCTTTACTATTAGCTCTGCGCAGTGCTGAGTGTTGTTTCTGAGATTTTTAACAGAGCTAAAGAAGGCTTTAGGATTATCCTTTACTTGGGTGGCTGGTTTTGCCTCACATCCTGTTTTATTTAACGTGATCTGTTTCCTAAGTTACTTGTAAAGTTTAAAAGAAGGTTATTGGCATCTTGACAGCTAAATTTACCTTTGCAAGCAATTATTTTTTCTTTTATTATAGAGCCTGTTTATACTAGGATTCCACTATGTTTTTCTCCTAAATTTGGCATTGTATTTACTTCTGAGGGGGACGTATGCATCTATTTACATGTGCATATAGTTCAGCATAAGCATCAAGATAGAAGGAGATGGTGAATTTAGCCAGATCATCACTCAATTTTAATAGCTTAGCCTTGGCATAATCACTGAATACTAAAGTCCAATTTCACCAGAAAAGAAATTAAAGTTAGTGGAGAGTAAAGAAGCCCCGTATTGGTAAGGATAAGCCCAGAATTTTATCTGCCTTGGTTTGGGTGCTGTCTAACTGGTCCCAGAGTTGGATCCAGCAGCAGGCGAGATAGGCAGTCACCTAGGGCCCCAGAGCTGGGTATGGCCACTCTGGCCAGGAGGCTTAAACATTTATTTTAATAATATATTAATAAAAAAAACTTTTTACACCAAGGTGTCAGCATCTTCTCCTTTAAGGAGAACCATGCATGCACCACACCATGCACGTCATCGCAGAAGTAAACACCTTCCATCTTTGCACGTGGAATTTAAACTAAACCATTTCATAAAGAAAAAAGGTAAGAGCGTGTGTGTGAGTGTAAGTAAAATTTAAACTAGTCATTTGTTGTTGTATGAGAGAGAAGGTGTGTGTGCTGTTGTGTGACAGAGTAGGTTTGTGTATGTGTGTGTTGCTTTGGGAGAGTAGAGAGAAGGTAGGTATGTGTGGGTGTGTTTTTCACATACCTCTCAAGTGTCCAGATTTAGCCTCATAGTTTTGGTTTGTTTCTCATAAAATTTGTGGTTTTCTGGGAATTCATGGAGGATTGAAGTCACTAAATAATAACATATATATGAGTTTCAGACTTTATAGTCTTCAGAAAATGCACAAATCCTGTTATTCTAGCAACTTTCTATGTTAAAAAGAGCAATATTTCAAACCTGTCTCTATTTTTGGGCCATTGTATCCTCATTATTTTAGGTTTGTCCAGATTTCTTGCACTAAGAGGTTGAGATGTATTTATACCTCTCAACTGTCCAGATTTTTGCCTCATATTTGTGGCCTATTCTTCATAAAATTTGTGGTTTTTCTGGCAAGTCATTGAAGAATGAAATAACTAAATAATGTCATAAATTTGAGTTTCAGACTTCATTTCTTTCAGAAAATGCATGCAACAAATCCTGCTATTCTAGCAACTTTCTAAGTCTATAAGAGCAATATTTAAAATCCATCCCTATTTTTGGCCTTTGTCCCCCCATTATTTTAGGCACTGACCAGATATCTTGTGCAAAGAGGTTGAGAGTTATGGAGGTATAGTATATAATACCCTAGCTGTGTGTGTGTGGGGGTAAAGGTAAGTCAGTTAACTTGATCAGGCTTGATCCTGTAACTTGGTGTACAAGAAACAAGAACCTGAATCCTCTACACCAACTACCAGACTGCTGAAGGAATTTTGAGCTTCTGTGGAGAAAAGAGCCTGAATCCTCTACATCAACTACCAAACTGCTGAAGGAAATGTGAACTTCAGTGGAGAAAAGAGCCTGAATCCTGTACACAAACTACCAGAATGCTGACGGAATTGTGAGTTTGAGTTTCATTACATTTCCAGGGAATTGTGATTTTCAGTGCATTTTCAAGGGATTATGAGCTTCAGTGCGTTTTTATGGAATTGTGAGTTTCAAGGGAAGAGAAGTTTACTGTTGCTCATGCTAAGTCTGTTTTCAATGTGCAACAGTTTTGTTTAGCAAATGGCAATCACTGTTTGTGCTGTAGAATTTGAAAGCAGTGTTAGTAGCATAATTGCCTTTGGTGCAGAAGGCTGTGGATTCTACTCCCACACCAAGTAGATGGAGTGCTGATATTGCAGTGCCCTTCTAATTGCTGATTATTTGGTGCATTTTAAAGGTGGATAGGGGTTCATCACTCCTTAATGTGTCTTCCTTTGTATGAGATGCCTAGTAACTATGAACTTGTCTTTTAGTCATTCCCTATTGCAATATTACCAGTTTATCAATTGTTTATTTTTAATGTTACATAGGCAATTAGTTCTTCAAGGGCAACAGGCACTGAATTTTTAGATGAAACACTGAAATGTAAAGTCATTTGCCAGTAGCAACTTCTTCATTAGTTATAGATTTCTTTAATGTGAAGTTATTCAGATGACTTTTACTTCTGCAAAGATTGTGCATATTAAGTGATATTGGTGGATTGTAATGATAGATGTCTTAGTGGCCTTCTATGGTTGAAATGTCTGAAATGGGTAGTTTTGGCATTATTGGTTTATGCATTTTGTTTCATCGCTTAATGGAAGAATGTTCAAAGCTACAAATTTGAAATGCATTCTAACGTGGAGCTGTATTATACAAGGAATATAATTTAATACAATCAGGAAGGTGAATCAAAGAACACATGCATGTATGCATGGCCCTAAAAATTTTTTCAAGGAGCCTATGGTTTGAAAACAGCCCAAGGTAAACTTAATTCTTCACTGGCCAGATGCATTTTCTTTGAATGTGGGTTTTAATGCCATTTCAATGAATGTGAGTTTCAAGGGCAGAGAAGTTTTCTCCTTATGCTAAGTCTGTTTTCATTGTAAGACTGTATTGCTTGTTTAGCAAATAGCTATCAGTGTTTATGGTATTTTATTTCAATATCTATAATCATTGTAGAAGTAAATAAGAAAGCAGTATGCACACTGACAGGTTTCAACAGTGTTTATGGTAACTGGAGAGAAATAGCCAAGTAGTGGAACACTAGAATGACTGGGGAGGTTGCTGATGTGCGGGAGGGTAGGGGGTTGCTGCAGGAGGGGTTGGTCTAGGGGGGTGATTTATTACCCTGTCTATGACCCCATTTGACCTTGATCTAGCTCTGACTGGTCCAGAGAATTTGTATTTATGTATTCCAGGAAATATCTGGATTTCATGTTTGAGGATGCTTAAATCTCCCATTTAATGGTGAGGCAGTTGAAGTAATCTCAGAGAATGCTGTCTGGCATAATACATATCAACTCCATATTGGTTAGGTAGGATTTCTGGGCTGAGGGGGACATATAGGGGGGAGGTCCTATAGTTAGCTATATTTTTAAGAGGTTTTGTTAGTAGTACGTTGGACATGGGGGAGTTTCAGGTCATTATCTGGTCTGATTCTGGAGGTGAAATGGCTTTTTAAGAATACAGAGACACAGCTACCTTTAGTACCTTCATCTAATGTGGTGGGCCTGTGCATATGGTAGGTGTTGAAATCCTGCACTGATGGGGTGCCCTCATTAGTTTTGAACCAGGTGTCTGTGAAAATGCATATACCATTTTTTTCCTTGGTAAGGAGTATTTGCAGGGAGTGGAACTTTTGGTTAAGATTCCTGGCATTGAGCAGCAATGCCTTTATGTTATCCAGATTCTGTTCTGTAATGTTGGATGCTTTAGAAGACTGATATTGCTTAAAAAGACAATATGGGGGTGGACAAAAATTTAGCCAGTATCCAAAAGCCTTGGGGGGTTTAGGTGCAGACCAGCTCTGTCAAAGCAGTTAGGACTGTCTACCATCTCATGACACATTTTACCTCCTTAGAATAACACCAGAGGCTAAGCCAGTTGTTGAAGCCAATAATCTTTTGTTTGTATTGTGGTATCATTTTTGGTGATGGCAGAATGCTGACAAGGCCAGGTTCATACCTGCCTCAGACCCATATTCAGAGACCCTGATTCCATCATGCCTTTCTCTTTATATAGTCCAGGGAGATATGATGAACGTTTTACAGTTAGGTGAGCATACTCACACTAGCAACAGATGTTTGGATAGGAAGATCATCAATGTGGTATAGGTTTTTACCTCCTATCCCAATGACCTTGGGTCAGTTTGATTTCTTCTTGCTTGCTGCTGAATGTCCCCACCTCCTTGAGTGTTTGGGCAGTTGAATTCTTCTCATGCTACAGATCACCTGAGGTTATTTTGCAGGCCTCTCTCTCGATGGAGAGCTAGCATAACTGTGTTCTAGATTCTTATTGGAATATTTGTCATGGCTTCTTACTCCAAAGTAGAAAAGAACATGGTGACAGTAGTTCTCCCTTTCATATTGGCTGTCATACTGGTGAGAAGATTGTCTTCACTATGGAGGACATACAGCAGCTCTTGAAGTCAGGTTGGTGGGATGGTCATCTGCTTGTGGCTAATTTGAAAATATAAAATAATTATTATACTGTATAAGTGATTCTATTGTTTGATTATTATTGATTTTTGGTGAGTAAGCTCACATCACAGTCCTTTTGACCATATCTGATGATGCAGGACCCTCCATGATGGATTACAAATATCTTCCTTCCACCTCCTGAAGATAGGTATCTCAGCTGTTTTATTTTTTCTTATGAAAATATCACAAGTGGACGTAGTGTAGGCAAAATAATTCTCTAAATTAAATCTAATCTAATTAAGTCCTCATAAATTAAATCACCAAGTTGAACTTCTTGTAGAGGATAGAGGCAGGATAACCTTTTCTGCTCACACTGGGTTGATAATGCAGAAAATAACTCTCTCTGGTGTTAAGCTTCAGAGATTTTTAACACAATGGTGTAAGTACTACAAACTGTTAGAGCTGTAAAAATGATATTGTGACTGACTAACAAAAATAATAAAATAAAAAAAAATAAAAATAAATAACATGATAAGGCATTAAAACAGGTTCTGAACAGACTAAAGCATTGTGGTCTTATATTAAACAAAGAAAAATGCAATCATGGTAAAACAACATTTTTTTTTCTGTTTCATTATTTTGCCTGAGTAAGGGATTTCACCTGAACCAGAAAAAGATGAGAGCTGACAAACAGATGACAGTACTCCCTATGCAAAGGGAAGTAGGAAGCTTTCTTCATGTGGACAGTTATAATGCCGGGTTTATCCAAGATTTCTCCAACATAAACAGTCCTCTGAAAAATCAACATGAAAAAAATGTTCCTTTTATTTAGACACCAGAGCAGCTGTTTAAGAAAAACGTGAGCTCCCAAACTGTAATTGTCTTAGCGTTGATACATGAACTCCAACCAGTGTGTTTGAGGTAGTCTTCCTTTGTCTACTTACCAGAAGGTCATCTACAAGTTATGAATAACAGACACCACTAGAGTTTACTATCAAAAAGTTGAACATTGGCTCAGTGAACACGGAAAGTCGAACAGTAGTTAGTCGACTTCCGTGTTGCCAAATGTTAGGAGATCAAGAGTACATATCAGCGAATGCAAGTGTGGATTCGCTGATATGAACTAGATGTTATGAGTAGAGTCTCAGTACAGTACAGATTGGGAAATGTATCCCCTTCCTCACTGTAGTGCAATCTTGGAGTTAGAATATTTAATTTGCAGGGGGTGTGTGGGGGGCGCAGGGGGTCTTGCCCCCCTGCTAAAATGTGAATGACAGTGTAGGTTTTTAAATTACATTTGCACCTACACTGCTATCACGGTCGATTTTTGACATAAATGTCGAATCTGTTGAATTTGAGCAACAGATTCGACATTTTAACCTAATTAGTATGCAGAAAGTATGATGTCATTTTCGAAGTATCGAACGTTCTTTTTTATGAACTTTGATATTTTGATAGTAAACCCACCAACAGACAGTTATTGAAAACAGACAAGAGGTACACTAAGTAGGATAAAAAGTGTCTTCTGCAGTACTGTAAATATGCAACATTTTAGTATATTCCTTCTAGAAAGTGGATTTACATTAAGACCATAAGCCACCAATAACATTTTTCAATAACCCTCAATGCAGTCCTGCATGCAGAATAGAAAAGATGTCTTTAAGGCTGCAGTAATGTTTGTTTATAGTGCAGTAAAAGAAGAGTAAAAACACAGGGTGGGTTACCTACCAAGGTATCTTTCTACCTAGGATTTGGTCAAACAAATATGTAAACCTGATTATAGGCTGTACTATATTTGTTATTGCTGTTATGAGGTAAACATTACTCCTGAGAGACTGAAGATGACAGAGAAAGAGACTCTGCATTACCAAAATGGATAAAGTCTATTGTGTTAATTATGAATAACACAAGATCAAATCTGATGGCCCAGATACAAACTACATAAAAATGTGAAAAGGATTAAGGAAGAAATAGCTATCAGGTAATGACAAAGTATTTTAAAGGAAATCAGATTAGTCATACATGAAAACATCACTAGCTCTCTGATGTAAAGGAACAAAGTCCTAAATTTGATCCAGATAAGCTAGGATCATTAACAGTCTGAGTGTTAGAGGGAAACGGTAAAGAGTATGATAGTGAGTAGCCAGCACTGGTCGATCCTTGGGAGAGGGAGGGAGGGAGGCAATATGAGCTGTTCCACAACTGACACTCACCAGATATTGGTGTTGCAGAGTAAGACAAAATAGGATGAGATGTACACCCCACCAAGCTGTGCATTCATAGTATAATCATAATTTGACATCAGCAGTAAAGAAGACTTCAAATATCAACCAAAAGACCACCATACTTAATAATATATCTGTAATGCCATTGCATAATACTTGTGCAGTCATCTTCTTTTATGGATACTTTTGCTTGAAATGCATCTTGAAATAAAATTATGACCTTGTGTAAAATGTATTTCATGTATATGAGTCATCCATTACATCTCTGCCAAAAAGTCGATAATGAAATATTTAATGCATTTTGTTTTGAGTCAGAGTGTGTGGGTTTAAAATATGTACATATATTTTAATCTGTTTGAAACTGAATCATTTTTAGAATTGAGCTGTATAAACCTTATGAATAGGTTAGGGTGGTTGTATATATCAATATTAACTGTTATTTTGGTATTTAAGTTGGTTCATAATTAGATTTTAGTAGTTTTCAGTTTGAATATGCTCTAAGACAAAGTAGTAGAGTCATAATGATGTCACGGCTGCTACAGGAAATGCTAAAATAGTAATGCAATACAATAATGCTTTATATGCACAAATAATAATGATTCCGATATAAAGATTTGGACCATTTCACGCTAGGAAAAAGGGGGTTGATGAGATGGGGTAAACACTATCCCATGTGACTCATAATGAATCTCTAAATCTTTATAAAAACACCTGTGTCATATTTTATGTTTAAAGTTAACATAGTATGAGATGCAAGGTGAAATGGCAACCTGTAAACAGAAATTTGCATTACTAAAGCAGCAGCCCTACTTTCCCAGGTTATGAGCCATAGCCTATTCAGGCTGGCAGAGGACATACAGCTAAATTCTGGTTCTTTCTCTAGTGCTGCACAAGAAAACCCAAATACTAGACTCACCCTCCAAATGAATGGTTCAAAGATAAATGAAAGGGACTAAAATCATCAATTTCAGTATTCAGAGAATGTTGAACAGATTGAAACATTTGTATATCTTTACACAAATTATCACAGGAACATGGGTTAAAGACCATAGCTTTAATCATAAAGACTACAGTGTACTCCATCCAGTCAGGTCACATAAGGAAGATGTGTGGCTATATTCGATAAGCTAAGAGACTTCCCATACTTTGGAACAAACTATCCATGCATGTCAAGCAAAGCTCATCATTAGCCCTCTTTAAGAAAAATCTTGACGACTGGATGGGAAATAGAAAATTCACCCTGGGGATCACTTCTGTGGCACTGCTCAACGGTGGCACAAGAAAGTAATTTTCTTGGGGGGTGAAAGCCAGGGAACCTTTTTGGCTAGGCTTATATAGGCCCCAGGGCTGATAGCTTAGTACCTACCTATGAATCGGCTGCACAATATTTGGCAGAATGTGCCCTTATGATAAACACAAAGAGATAATCATAATTCCACTAAGACCCTGCAAATGCTTTGCACTGTTATTTATATAAATACCCTTAAAAACAGCCAGTATTTTAGAAGATATGCTGGCATGATTATTATAAAATCCTGAATCAGAAGTAATTTGCATGGTTGTCATAAACTGTGACTGGTCTATCCCCACACAATTAAATGAACCAATTATTTTTGCCCTGCCTGAAACAAGTAACCATTATTCCATCACATATTAATGAAACATCAATAAGAAGTTGATATTAATAATGTGAAAGCTGCCAACCCAGGTAGCTAGAATTTTGTAAGCAATTCTATGTCATTTATGAATAGTAATATGATTTGTATGCTTGTCTTACAAATAGGTTCATAAGTTCATAGGTTCATAAGTTCATAGGTTCATACTAGGCTATCTGCCCTAGGGCATTTATAAGCCTAGCCGGAGTGTGTTTGGCTTTCGCCACCCATTTTAAATGAATTTTGCTATGCCCTTTTTCGAGGTTAGTATACTGTGCCTCTGTCTAACAGTGTCACAGAAGTGATACCCGGGGTAAACCTACGATCTCCCATCCACTCATCAAGATTCCTCTTGAAGAGAGTCAGTGAGGGACTCTGCCTAACCTGGACTGGGATTTTATTCCAGAGTGAAGGGAGCCTCTGGGTTATGAATCTGTCCCTCCAGCATGTCCTATTTATTTCAGTGCTGAGGTTCAAGTCTCTCGAGCACGTAGCTCGATGGGATTTGGATTTTCTGAGGTGTAGCATGTCCATTAATTCTGGGTTGGACATGGCTTTATACGTCAGGCACAGATCGCCTCTGAGCAGGCGGTATGCCACTGAGTAGAGCTGGAGTTTCTTTAACTGGGTAGCATATGGCATCTGTTTGAGCCCTTTGATCCTCTTGGTGAGGTACTTTTGGGGTCTTTCCAGTTGCTGCAGGTGTCTGGTAAGGTACATCCTAAAGAGGCATTGTACTCAATTATGGGCCTGATGAGGGATGAGTAAAGAGGCACGATGACCTCCCCTGATCTAGATGTGAATCCCTTCATGATTAGGTGGGCTATATAAAATATTTTTCTAACCACTTTGGCCATGTGGTTGTCAAATGAGAGATTGCTATCAACTTGGGTCCCCAGGTCCCTAATTACTTCTTCTGTACTTAATGGATTACCACCTATGTGGTAATTTGTGGGCACTTTGTTTTTGCCAAAGGGGATGACTATACACTTTTTGGCATTTAGCTTGAGGCCATGGCTCTGGCATCAGTTGTCTGTTTCTATGAGGCCCTTTTGGAGGATGCTTGCATCGGCTGGAGAGTCGATTATGGCGCCCAGTTTGCAGTCATCTGTGAACTTGGTCAGCCACAGTCCTTCCATGTTGGCCTGTACCTCTGAGAAATATATACCGAACAAGAGAGGTCCCAGGACTGAGCCTTGTGGGACGCCACTTGTAACTGGTTTGAAGTCTGACATGGCTCCAGCAATTCTAACCATGTGGGTTTTGTCCTTGAGCCAGTTTGCAACCCATCTAGTGACATAGGGGTTTACATTTAAGCTGGTGAGCTTATCTATAATGCCCGAGTGGGGTACTGTATCTAAGGCTTTTGCAAGGTCCAGGTAGGCTGTGTGGACCACCTTCCCCTCGTCAATGGCCTTGGTGACTGTTTCAAAGAAATTGACCAGGTTTAAGAGGCAGGATCTGCCCTTAACAAAGCCGAACTGGGTAGGATCCAGTGTCTGTAGGTCCCCAGTATCTTTATTTATGAGGTCCATGATGATCCTTTCCATAGCTTTGCAGACCAAGCTAGTCAGGCTTATGGGGCGATAGTTTCCGGGATCCGTTGAGGCACCACCTTTGTGGAGAGGGACCACTGTTGCTGTACGCCACTCTTTGGGTACATATCCTGTAGTAAGGCTGAGATTGAACAGTAGTTTTATGTTTGGGTTTAGCTCTTCTTGGAGTTCATGTAGGACGCAGCCCAGGACACCATCTGGTCCCATTGATGCTGTGTTTTTTGCTTTGGAGAGGGCAGCTCTTACCTGAGCATCTGAGATGTCAGGGGGGCAGCACTCTGCTGGGATAGATATTTGCCCTTTGGTGGGAGGGGAGTTTGCGCTGAACCTGTCAGCTAGGATGTTGGCAATGTCTGTGGGTTCGATGTATTTTTTGCCATTTTGGACTAATTCTGAGCATATCTGGAAATTCTCACCCAGGTTCCTAACATAACTAAAGAAAGCCTTTGATTATCCTTAATGTCCTGTACAATTTTTCTCTAGAAGCTGGCCTTAGACGATTTTATGAGTGCTCGTAGTTTTTTGCTAATACTGATCAGAGATGCCTTCCCTTTTTGGGATTTTGCTCTATCATGTAGTAGCTTCCTCCTTCTATTGTATAGTTTGTTTATGGCTGGGGTCCACCAGACAGGATGTCTGCCTTTGGAGGACTGGGTCTTGGTTTTATTTGGGATTGCATGATCCATGCATTCCTGAAGGTGTTCATAGAATGCATTTATAAAGGATTCTGTGGTCTGGCCCGTATTTTCCACAGGCTCAGGGGCTTTGAAGGATTCCACCTCAGTTTTGAGGAGTGTGAAATTTGCTTTAGAGAAGTTTTTCACTGTGGTTTTCTGGGGAGGGTGTGAGGTTGGGATGTGAATATCCAGTGAGATTAGTTTATGGTCTGATCTTACCAGTGAGGGATACACTTCTGGTCTGGAGCATAGAGTCCCCATGTTGGTGATGATCAGGTCCAGTATGTTTTCTCCTCTTGTGGGAGTGGTAACAAGTTGTTCCATAACATTTGAGTTTATAAATTCTAGGAACCTTTGGGCTAGGGTGTTCGAGCTAGAGTAATGCTCCCAGTCTATGTTTGGGTAGTTGAAGTCACCCAATATAATGGTGTTTGGAGAGACCTTCATATTTTCCAGTGTTCTCAGGAAGGCTGAGTGGGGTTCCTGGGTTTGGGAGGGTGGTCTGTAGCAGGATTTAAACTGGAAGGCAGTTTTACCCACTGTTAGTTGCACATGGATAGTCTCTGATGCTTCGTGCTGTGCCACCAACTTGGAGGTGTGGGTACCTTTGATGAATATTGATACTTCCCCTCTTTTGTGGTTCGGTCCAAGTTTTGGGTCCGAAAAGCATGGTATGAGGTATAACCCGGTAGTGCTGGGGTGCTCTTGGGAGCCTTGAACCAGGTTTCTGTTACTGCACAGATATCAATGTTCTCCATGCTAAGGAGAGTTTTAAGTGCATGCATCTTGAGGTTTAGACTTCTGGCATTGAGTAGCAGTACTCTTAGTTTCTTATCCCTTGTGATACCTATGGAGGTGGGTTTGTCTTTTGAGCCTTGCCTAAAAACGGCACTATGGGGGAAGCAAGAGCCTTTGCCAATATCCGAAAGCCCAGGGGTGACTGGTGCAAGCCATCCCTAGCGAAGCATCATGGCTTGTCAAGCATGTCATCCCAGGCTGACAGGCATTGGATCCCCTTTGAATGACACCAATACTTAAGCCAATTGTTGAAATTGATCATCTTGGCTTCATATTGTGGCATCATTCTTGGTGAGGGTAAGATGCTACTCAAGGTCAGGGTCATACCGGCCTGGGCTACATGCTCAGAAAGCTCCTCTATGTCTCTTTTCATGTAGTCCAGGGAGGTACGTCTCAGGTCATTCACACCAGCATGGACAATGACCGAGTCATATTTGTACTTGCCTTGGAGTGACCTGAGTGCTTGTGTTATGTGGCGGATCCTAGCGCCCGACAGGCAGCTCACTGTGACCTTCTCCTAGTTCAGCCTGGTGAGTGGGACGTCAGTGTGCCTGACGATAGAGTCACCTATTACAAGTATATCAGGTGTGTTGTTTGGCCTTAAGGGCTGTGACTGTTCGGCACACTGGCTTTGTGAGCTATGTGTTGCATGTGTTTTGTTTTGGGGTAGCGGTTGCTTGGGTGTCTGCTTTGGAGGTCTCTGCTGCTTAGGCAGATTTTTATTTAGAGCCTCCGAGTATGTTTTTGTGTTTTTATGTGTTTGGTTTGCTGTCGTGGTAGGTCTATGTGAGACTGGAATTGTAGTGAGTGTGGTTTCCTTCTCCTCCTGACTGGTTACGCCAGTACTGAGTTGAGAGAGCTTAGCCTCCAGTTTGGCTATATGGTTGCATCTCTCACATGTGTTGGAATTTGTTGGGAGGAGGAGAGGGTTGTCTGTGTACATGAGGCAGTTGTAACATTGCCTCAAGATTCCCAGATTCACCAGCTGGACCGAGAGGAGATTGACAACTGACCTTTGGACATGCTAGAATAGTATTGGGAATTCCTTTATAATTGAAAAAAGGGCCAATGGGGAACAAGGTACTCAAGGGGAGTTTGTGAGGGTTTAGTGCTTTTAATTTTTTAGTGCTGACTTATATAATTGCTTTAGTGAGCAAGTGCCAGGTAACTTAAATGCAATGTGTTACAGGTAACTTAAATGCAAAAATGACAAACAGTAACTTTCTTTCAAGTGAAACAAGGAAATAAGTACAGTAAGCAATTCAGATATCACTAGGGATCCACAGAAGCGCTGAAAAGCTACGTTTTAGGTGGAATTAGCATTTCAGGGAAATAACAAGCAAACAAACAAAGCTAGATTCAGCAGGCCTGGATCTAGTCTATGCTACAGCAAACAAGGTGTACCAATTTCAGTAAGAAACAGTTCAAATATGCAGGCACTATAAGCCTTTAACCAGAAATTCCCAGCTCAGAAGGGCAGAGTCCAGCCTCTCCTCCCACAAGAGTGCAGACCACAAACCTTCTTAATGTAAAATAACTGGCCTGAAGCCCAAGTGCTTAAACCAGAACTAATACACTTTTAGAATAACAGACACTGAGCCCTCAATCAGCAGTTCCCAACTTAGAAGGATGTAAGCTACCCGTTCTGCCACTACAGTGCAGACCACAAACCTTCTTAATGTAAAACATCTGGTTTGAAGCCCAAGTGCTTAAACTAAAAGGCTTAGAATGAGTTACACCAAGCAGTAATAAATACAACTGAGTACTGTTAAGATGACGCAAAAGCAAAATAAAGTAGGAAGAAACACAAATACAGTAAAAGCAGATAGAATATTTTTTTTTTTTTTTTGAGTGAGCAAATGAGATGGGCCCAGGAGTTACAGGACAGAAACAAGTGCAAATGCAGGCCTTCAAATCAGAAAGTTGAGAGGGATGGGAGACCGCCCAAATGGCCAATAACTACAAATTCTGGGCCAGAACCACTCCTTATGTGGTAGACAGGTTACCTAATGCTTACCTCTCCCACTGATAAGCTAGAAGGCTTCCCTCCAACACAGAAAGGCTTGGGGGGCTCAGAAGCTTACAAACAGTCCTAGATACAGCAAATCTTTATCTGTAACACTAATTACAGGAAAGGAACAGGCTTACAATTTTTGTTTCAGAAAAGTAGCAAAAACAGTAGTAAAAACAATTCACATGCAGTGCAAGCTGGCACACTTGACTATGTAGCAATATTAGTCCACACAGTTTGAAAAAATGTAATTAAATTAAAAAGGACTAAAAGCAAGTGCAGAAAGGATTTATTAGGTTTAATGTGGTAAAGAGATGGGACTGGGGGAGTGTCCTAGATCAAATCTACAGTGGGGCGGGCACTGCAAAAGCCACCAAATTTAAACTACAACCAAGAACAGGGAGGGGGAGTGGGGAAGACAGTTTCAACAGAGATGTGAGGAATCACAGTGCAAATTATAAAACCAGAAAAATATATACTGATCTCTGTATATTTGCAGAACAGTAAGACAACAGATATCTAAGCAACAATTTAGCTCTGTAATACAGAATAATACAGAAAAATATACTCAGCTCTATATATTTGCAGATAGTCTTGTAAGGCTCTCTCTCAGTGCACAGGTTCCAATTTAAATGCAGGCTGTTATTAACAGGTCAAATTAAGGGAACCTGGAGTTAAGCAACACACAAGCTATAAAAAAACGGTTATATCAGCTGAAGACAAGGCAGAAAATGAGAGGGGGGGTGGGGAAGACGATTTCAACAGAGATATGAGGAATCACAGTGCAAATTATAAAATCAGAAAAATATATACTGATCTCTGTATATTTGCAGAACAGTAAGACAACAGATATCTAAGCAAAAATTTAGCTCTATAATACAGAATAATACAGAAAATATACTCAGCTGTATATATTTGCAGATAGTCTTGTAAGGCTCACTCTCTGTGCACAGGTTCCAATTTAAATGCAGGCTGTTATTAACAGGTCATATTAAGGGAACCTGGAGTTAAGTCAAATGTAAGTAACTGTATGTTATGTGCTGAGCTTTAAAAATGTAACCACAGTGCACCTTACTGTAAAGAACAAAACTCTAAGAAAATAAGTTGAATTGTATACAATGGTGTTTATCTTAGCTTGGAGACAGAATGTCTGTAGCTAGAAATGTTTTCTATGGTCTGGAAACATAAATAATTACAGGTTTCCAAAGTAAAAGTTTTTAACAGTTTTACGACTTCCAGTTTTAGGAAGAACTTCTGAGAGATAAGTATTTTTAACATAGCGGTGTTATATTTTAAATTCTTGTTAGCCTGGGAGCTAAAGGCAGAGGTGACAAGAATGATGTAATCTGAGATGACCCAGCAGAAATGTTTGATAGTAATTTAAGAACTATCTCTCAGAGAAAGTCTGTGCATTTTGTATCTTGTCTTTGGACCTGTAAACATCCATTCAGCACTTGCATTTGCCTAAGATTTAGGTATAGTATTTCTCTTAGATATAGATAGGAATACAGTAAATATTAGTTAAGATGTTTTCTGTATTTATGTGAGACTGTCCTGCAATGTTGTTTTAAAATATTTCCTGTGATTCTGAACTCTTCTCACTGTGTTGAGTTATTGAGTATTGTCTTGTGCTTTTATTATTTTGTTATTAAATATATTTAAACCTTTTAATTGTGACTGGTTTGTTTAGAGATATTTAAGCTCTTAGAGTACTTGCATATATATTTGGTAACACTGTACAGGCCACTCTTAAATAGCCTTAAAGTCTTGGACACACTTACCATTTGGATAACATTAACATTACGCAGTAGAATTGGTCACCCTTTGGGAAGGTCCTTATAGTGGTTGTTAAAGGATGGTTGGTATAGTATGGGCAGAAGGAGGCATAGCTAGTAAACCTGTGCCAACCATCCCAGGATTGTCTGTGTGTTTGTATACAAATCAAATCTCAAAGTGTGTGTATCAGCTACTTGGGCAGGGATGCAAAGCACTGGTTGGACAGAAAGGGTGCTGGAGGTTTTGGCTTAACCACTCGGGCTGAGATTTTAACCCTATAGTTGTGCCAGTGGGAAGTTTTATTGGGGATCTGGAGAGAGAGGGAGAAACCAGCCCTAGACTGACTGTGATCTCTGTGTGCTCTTAAGGGAAATTGTACTTTACTGTGTGTGTATCATCCTCCCAATGTGCACTTCCCTCACTGGTGTTAGTGGTGAGGATTGAGGCTCCTTGATTACTGGGCTGGTGCAGGGGTGTCACAAATACCACCTACAATTAATGTTACCTCAGCTGGAGTTTGAGCAGACTCCATCACACCACTTTTATCATCTAGAATCAAAGTAAACCAATTAGTAATCGCATAGAACATAAAAGGACAAAATTTCAGAAATACAGATCAAGAATATTGACATCAGCTTATCATCACCTTGTGTTGGTGACCTCTAAACCAGATCTCAAATATCGATGCACCATATCCTACTTCAGTAACTCTATGAAAAGCACTTCAAATAGCCTTGTTCTATTACAGGTTCATAGGAGATTACTAGATTAATGGCTCAAGAACTCTTTCAAGCCTATCCATTGTTGCTGAGATTACCCAGATTTATGATACCTAAGCATTAGATGCTGGTTTAGGTTTGTGCCTATGCCTTTGGGTATTTTACAAACTGCCCCTGACCATAGGGGACATAGGCACCACCTCAGGAGTGAATTTATGATTCCCCATCCATTCATCCAAATTGCATTTGAAAAAAGGGAAGGGCTCTGGTTTGCCTGAATAGGTTGTCTGTTCAGAGAGGAGGTACTTTCTGAGACACACATCTGTCCCTCCAGCATATTTTGTTCATGTCACAGGCCAGGTTTAGATCCTTGGATTGGGTAATCCTCATGCTGTTTATTTTGCAAATGTATAAAAGTTTCATCAGGACCAGATTTTAGAATGCCTTGTAGGTTAGGCATGGATCACCCCTTACTAGTCAGTAGGAGACATAGTAAAGGGAAAGGGATTTTAGGCAAGTTACATAGGCTACGTTGTTTACACCTGTGATGTCCGTGCACTGGCCCAGTAATCAGGGAGCCTCAATCCTCACCACTAGCACCAGTGAGGAGCATGCACATTGGGAAGGATAACAAGTACATACACACAGCAAAGTACAATTTCCCTTAAGAGCAGACAGAGATCACAGCTAGTCTGGGGCTAGTTTCTCCCTTTCTCTCCAGATCCCCAATAAGACTCCCCCCTGGCACCGCTATAGGGTACAGATCTCAGCCGAGTGGTCAAGCCAAAACCTTTAGCACCCTCCCTATCTGAACAGTGCTTCGTGTCCCTGCCCAAGTAGCTGACCCCCACACACTTTGATATGAATTATATGCAGACACACAGACACTCCTGGGGAAGCTGGCACAGGTTCTCCAGCTATGCCCCCTCCTGTCCAGACTATAAGGTAGAATTCCCTGCCACTAACCACTACTTATCAGCTACTATAAGGCCCTTCCCAAAGGGTGACCAATTCCACTGTGTGCTATTACTATTATCCAAATAGTATGTGTAACCCAGGGCTAAGGCTATTGGAGTGGCTGATAAAGTATCACCAAATACTTGCAAGTACTCTAGGAGCTTAAATTATCTCTACACAAAACTGCCACTGTTGAAAGGTTTAAAAATATTTAACAATAAATAATAAAAACACAAGACAATACTCATCAATTCAACACAGTGAAAACAGGGAGTTCAGAGATCACAGGAAATACTTTAAATCAATATTGTAGGATAATCTCACATAAATATAGAAAACAGCTAGACTAATCTGGCTATATTCCTATCTGTTTCTAAGAGAAACTATGTTCTAAATTCTACTTACAAGGCAAAGTGCTGGTGGTGAGTTGTCAGCTTCAGAACAAAATACAAAATGCCAAATCTTTCTCTCTGAGAAAGTCTTAAATTGATAAAACACATTACTGCTGAGTCATTTCAGATTACATTATTCTTGACACTTCTACTTAAGTTTCCCAGGCTCACAGAACTTAAAATTTTAACATTTCTTTTTGTAATCTGCACCTGCATACATCACTAAGCTACATAAGCTACAGCAATAAAAGACACTTTACATGTAAAACCAAGTAGAACAATGGAAAGAATTTCCTAGCCCAGACGTTCTGTCTCCTAGCTTGAGATGAGTCATAAAATGCTTTACTCATCAGATTTCCTCCAGCAGGGTGCACTGTGGTTACAATTTTGAAGCTCAGAACATAACACAGTTTTCTTACACTTGTTACTTAAGCCTGTGGATCATATTAATATTTACAATGACATTGAATTATTTATAAAATTCTATCTGGCTGGGCTGGCAGCCTCTCAGTTTTTCACAGCACCCAGTATTTTATTTTTGTAAGGAGCCGCTAAGGCTGCTCCAATTGTTGCAAGTGCCTTGTCAGCTACATGCCGAAAGGTGCATTGTAGTGCATTATTGGTCTGATGAGGACTGAGTAAAGTGGGACTATAACCTCCTTGGATCTGGCTGACATGTCCTTACTTATAAGCTATGCGACATAGAAGGACTTCCTCACCACAGTGGGCACGTGGTGGTCAAAAGTTCAGGTTACTGACTATCTGTGTATCTAGATCTATCAGCACTAGGTACACCCTTAGGGATGTGCTATTAATTTTGTAGTTTGCAGTGATATTCAATTTCCCAAAGGGCATAATTATGCATTTTTGCACTTAGTTTTAGGCCGTGGCCCTAGCATCAACTATTTGTCTGAGTCAGACCTTTCTGAAGGATAGCTACTTTGTTGGGGGATTCATTGATTACTCCCAACATGTTGTCATCAGCAAACTTGATCAGCCAAAGACCATCTACATTAGTCTTGACTTGAGAACTTTTCTTCCAAACAGGAGAGGTCCCAGCACCGAGTCCTGTGATACACCACTAGTAATTGGGCTCTTTCTGCATCTGGATTCCCCTACTCTAGCAACATGCGTCCTGCCCATGAGCCAATTGTCTATCCATTTGGTGATATAGGGATTTATGCCCAATTTTGTGAATTTGTCTACAGTACCCAATTGGGGAATTTGTCAAATGCGTTAACCAGGTCAGGGTAGGTAGTATCCCTTTTCCATGGCCTTGGTGACTTTCTCAAAGAAGCCCACCAGATCGAGCAGTCATGACCTGCCCTTGATGAAGTCAAACTGGGTTGGGTCAAATGTTTGGGGATTTCCTATGTTTTTGTGTATCCAGTCCATAATCATTCTTTCTGTGACCTCACAAATGAGAATAGTCAGACTTATGGGTCTGCAATTTACTGGGTCTGTTGATGGTCCCCCTTTATGTAGAGGGATGACCATTGCTGTCCTCTACTCCCCAGGGACAAAGCTTGTCTGGTGGCTGTGGTTAAATAGAGATCATAGTGGGCCTGATAGGTCATGTTTCAAGCTATTTAAGAGGCACCATGGTATATTGTCTGGATTCATCAATGCCATGTTTTTAGCTTTAGAAAGTGCAGTAATGACCTGTTATCATGGTAAAAGAATGATGGAGAGTATTTCCTGGGGGTGATGGGAGGGTGAAATATTAGCTGAATTTATTGGCCAGCAGATTTGCTATATCTTTTGGCTGGGTATAGGTTGTACCATCTACAACGAATACCACACATTGCTGGGTGTTGCCCTTAAGATTGTGGACATAACTAAAAATGCCTTATAGTTATCCTTTGCTTCGAAGCCTATTTTTATCTTGACGTTGACTTTTTAAGCCTTGATTAGTCTCCTGATTTGCTTGTTTAATCTAACGAGAGAGTTTTTGCTCTGTTGTGCACATCCTCCCCTGCTTCTGACAGGATTTTCTTTCTTTTGTTGTAGAATCAATTTATACCGGAGTGGCTTGTTTTTGCAGTTTGACCTAGGTTTATTTTAGTCTGGTAGTGCCTTTTCAACATAGCTATTTATATGGTTGCACAGTTCTTTTGTGTACACCTCCACATAGGCCTCTGTATTTTTTTGTCCACCTTGTCAAAAAAACACCAGAGGAGGATAAACTCATTAAACTGAGAAATACAATTTTACCTCCTCCTTACAGACTCTACCAACAGTCCACATAATCATTATGAAATTACTTCAGAACTGCAGTCCCCATGGTACCAACTCCTCTCTAGTTAACCTTCCTAAACATAATCTCTATGTAAATAGAGCAATTCTGACTCAAAGAAGTTTTGATATATTTATTAAATTTTGTGATTCGTATTGCACATCATTGTTATGGGCCTGGTTCCCAATGCCCCATATCCACGCTGGGTCTACCAGCTAGTCTGCTACCCTCCAGACTTACTTTGGTATTGCTGGGGCCAATCATGGATTTTAAAGGTATCCTGAGGGTTTGGCCTTGTTTGTTTCTGTTTGGGGAGAGGGATTCTTTATTTTATATGCCCTGCCCACTTCCCTTTTCTGCCCCCTCGCTCATAGACGATGTCTGAGGACAACTCCTCTCTATGGACCATGCCTCCCCTTAGGGAGCATCATCGACAAACACTCATCCACTCAGGACATGCATGCCCATCCCTCCCTACTGCTCCATCAGTTGCCCAAGCAGCTAATCTAACCCAGTTCTGCTGGGCCATAGTCAGGGCTTTAGCACTCTGTGTCACTGGAGCAGCAAAGAAGTTATCATACTCATAAAAAATCCTTATGAAAACTCAAACTCTTCATTTGCAGTTTCTGATAAGCTATCCCCAAAAAGTCATTAAGATTGCTTGTCATTCTCTAGCCATACTCTTACATGTTTCATAAACAGAAGTATGAGAGCATGTAAAGTTCCAGAAATATGTGAGGAGGCTCACATCATCCCTTTAAATTACAGATGGCACCTCTAAAGAACCCAAAGGATTTTGCCCTATTGTCATTCTGAACACTCATGATAAAGACATCCAGTACATGCAAAGTAGAGTGACACACTAATTTATTTTAAGATAAACCTTAATTATTGGATGCACACCCATAAATTCACCCTTATCCTAACTTGTTTTGCTTTTCTAGAGACAGGAGGTGCCCTATGAAGGTGATTAAAGGTGGGTATTGGCAAGGTGATTATAACCTGTGGACTGACTCTGACTTGTAAACTTGAATCTTAGAACCACTTGTTCATCAACAGCTTGCTACTCACACAGCTGAGTCCTTTATACTTACTAAATCCCAACACAGATTTGGAAAATAATTCTCGGTAAATATAGCACATCTAGGATTTACTGAGTACATCAGAGAAAATATGATTAGAAGCAAAGTACTAACTGGATTATGAATTCTTAGATTCAGCAAAATCCTTCAATGCCATAAGTTACTCAAACCTAATGCATAGGTTAAACAGCAACGTTTTTTTTATCCCAGTAAACATAGTTTAAAAGCTATCTGTCAGAATTTACAGATGATATCTACTAAATTCTTAGCCAATAGAGGAATAATGCAAGTATCCATATTGAGACATTTGCTATTCAGCTTGTGTTTTGTGGGCTGCAAAACATACTACTACAAAAAAAATCCTTAAGCTGGCTTCTTATTGTTAGCAAAATGATTTAACCTACTACACTTATGCCTAAATGCCAGTAGAAGCAACACAATGCTTTTCTGAAATATCCCAAATAAAATTGCGTATGCTGCCAAACTCGGAATTAAAACAGAGTCCAGCAGCACAATCCCAGAATAAAACACAGTCAAATATCTATGGTTCTTCCTAGATGATATTTTTTTCCAGAGAAACTTAATGCAATGTTAGGATATCTGTGCACTGTATACAAGATCATATGTTATAACATCCCCTAACACCAGAGTTAAATATGCCTCCATGCTACTGTATTCCAGACTGTTTTAGAGATGACTACATCACAACTTGATGTACCATAGTAAGACAAATGTGCAGTAGGTTATACACCTAGAAGTCACCATGTGCTCCCTTAATTGCATTATGTTGGTCCTTTTGTAAGAACTAAGTATGCTACTTACTAAGTAATGGACTTGGATGACCACAGCCTACTTCAGCACACTCTAACCTCTAAATCATTAAGCCATACCAGACATTTAGAAACCTGGAATCATAATGAAATCCACTTATAAAAACCTCAAGAAACTGTGACTCATCCAATGAGTTTATGTAAACATTATGTTGGACAGATTTGGAACAAATTCCCTTCTTTAAAACAGTAAATACCAGTTCCTTTAAAAAATAAATATGCAACTATTTCATAAACAGGTCAATACGTTTGCTAAACAAATGGTTAGTCATTTTGCATTTATTGTATACTAAAAAATTACTGTGAGAAAAAATAATTCTGTGTATGGTGTTGTATTTAGCATCATTCCATCTGACTTTTATATAAATATACAGGCATACATTGAGCGAAACCAACATCGAATTGCACAGACCCCAAAAAAATAATGTTGAAATAGCACAACATACAGAAAACATATATAGTGAAAACAAAAAAAGTAAACACCTGCAAATCAAAAAATAAGACTTTTATGCAAGGACCTGAATGACACGAAAAACACGGACTAGCCGCAACCAGTGAACGAAACTGAAGCCACAGCCCAATGCAGTAATGGCACAAACGAGGCAGATGCAGTTTTAGCGCTTTCTTCCACTTTAATAAAATGTGAACTTCTTCAGAAACATGTGCCCTCCCCAACACATGTCTTTTAAATCCCAAAAACAGGATATGATGTCAAAAAATAGTTCGCAATAATGAAATGTGTAAATACACATAAATGCATCTAAAATTATATACATTTGTACAAAACCATATTAATTCAATCAAATATCTTCTATAAAAAATCTTACTTTCATACTTAATTATATAATGCAAATACTGAATGATTAAATTCACAAAACATCTATTAAAACAGAATGCTTAGAATAAAACTTCACATTGAATTAATTCGTTGTAGATGGACATTCCTGATAATAAAACTAAGTAATGTTATGATACTCTTACAACTACTATATGATGACAGACAATATTATTTATACAACAAGAAACATGTGTTGGGGAGGGCACATGTTTCTGAAGAAGTTCACATTTTATTAAAGTGGAAGAAAGCGCTAAAACTGCATCTGCCTCGTTTGTGCCATTACTGCATTGGGCTGTGGCTTCAGTTTCGTTTTATGCAAGGACCCCTATCCATGCACCTCTCATGTAGAGGTCGTCCCCCCACAACCTTCTGACTTAAGTATACCAACTAAAGAATAAATCACTCCCATCACTACCATTGCTCAATAACCATGTCATTTCCAATATCCAAGCAGATCTCACTTATCTTACACCAGCAAACAAACCAACAAACATACCCCAAATAGAAAAGCACAGTATTCCAATCAAGCACTTATTCAACATTAAATCAGGCATTCAAATGTACAGTTGGTATATTGCGCATTTGATAAAAAAGACTACGAACGTGTCAATAATGTGTACATATACATTTTATTATTGTAGATTAGACTGATGGTGAATCTTAGTATTTAAGTATCTGATTTATATGAATCAGTTGTGTAACAAAGCAATTTATGATACTTTTAAAAACAGTTTTCTACTGCATAGTTTTCTAAATAGTATAGGTATTCTTTTTGGGGGGGTTTCTTAACAGGCCTTCATTGAAAATGGGCCTCAAATCCAGTTGGACAGTCCAGTAATCAAACTATAAATAATGACAACAAACTATTGACTCTTATTTTTCTGGCTCAATACCCAATGATCAAGATTCTTCTGTGGATGCACACATTAGGAAAATTCACAGAGACAGTGGGGGTTGTATCCTCCATAGAAATTCATTAGGAATCGCTTACTGGCTCCAAGTACAAGCTATGGGAATTGAACATCATAAATGACATTTTCCCACATATCATCACTTTTCTCACTGGAACTCGTATTTTTGCCTTGGAAGATGCTTTTCTGTTAGCCATGACCTCATCTCAGTAAATTTTCAGAAATTCATATTGTATGTATAAAGATCTATATTTGTTTTTTTTTGGAATGCCAGGCTTCTATACAGATGGATTCTGATTTCCTCCCTAAATAAGGGCATGAACTGCTATGTAAATAATCAAATCATCTTCCTATATTTTCCAAATAAATAGAACTGAGACATATGTATACCCATTCCCTGAATTTTCACTAAGACATTTAATTTATGACCAGAGGCAGAGTTCCCCTTTGTTACTAAACATTGCTGCAGGCAGAAGAGGTGCAGTATAGAGCACATACTAAGTGGATCACTTACTGCATAAAGTTTTTCATCAGGAGATGCAGTAGGCCTTTAGTCAATTTGGTGAAAGGGCATTCCACTGGAAGTGCGGCAGGGCTGCTGCTTCAAGTACTTGTTTCAGAAATGGGACTATTTTGGACATGTGCACCATGGCTAGCTAGTTACTGAGAACACATTTACCAGACATCTACAGTCTGTAGTTCCTAGCTGCTTTTCATCATTCTGTTCCTTCTGAGTTTTAAATGGGGATATTGCTCAAGATTCTGACAATTCTACATAGTGCAGAGAGCTTCATGAAGGGGTGCCTTTTGCAAGTTTGAGAATTATAATTGGGGTTCTAAAAAAAGGGCAAAGAAATAGTGTGTTTATACTATTTGTGAGGCTGTGGATTCCTGGGGTATTCCACCATTTCTAACACAGTAGTAATCTTAGGGATAGTATCTACAAGTAACAGGGCTTGGGAGGCACAACCACATGGCAAGGGTGCAGATATAACCACTACTTCAGAATATCATCTAACTAAGGCTATCTGAGGGATACCGAAGACTTTTTGATGCAGCTAGTAATCAAAAAGACATAGGGAGTTTTTAATGATTATTGTTATCCACACGTTCTACTGACTATATCAATAGCTGACTCAATTATACCTAATATTTTGTAAATTTGTATTGGAACATAATATGTTTGAATTCGTGTGCTGATACTATTTGCAACAACGTATGGCCACGGATGCTACTGTGAATGCCTACTTATGCATACACTCTTGTTGCCTTAAAAGAGTATCATATCTTGTTATCTGACAAGGCATGCCAAATAAAAGCAAGATTTTATTTTATTGAGGATGGATTCTTTGTTCTAGACACTACCAACAGTGTTGTTTATTTTATTTTTTTTATTTTTATTTTACGTTTGTTGACCGGGCTAGTCTAGCTGGATACATGTCCATTTTCAGTAGAGGCCCGGGGAGAAAAGCTCCATGTGCAAAACAGTATAGATAAAAAACAATAACAACATATAAAATGACAAAATAGAAAGGAAGAGAAATAAAATAATAATAAAAATAAAAGATACACATTTTTAAATAAGGTCATGAAAAATTCTAGAGAAATAATATGATAGAAACATTTTAAGTAAGGTTTTAAAAAAAGTCAACATAGAATAAATACAATGTATAGTGTGGAAGTGTGTATTGTTAATGGATATATTGAGCTATTTTAGGATAGCTATGCACTACTGAATATTAGTTATGAATAGAATAAAGAGAAAGTTACATTTTTTGGTACAGTTGTCTATATGGGGTAAGATAACATATTAGAAAGTGAACTGTTTAGGACACCAGTGGATGTGATTAAAATTTTGAAATTTAATAGTTGTTATTCATAGGATGTAAAATAAATTATTCCTAAAACATTATTCTTAAGACACATTTGTAACACATCTGACAAGAATATTCAAAAATTCAATATGATAAGTGAAAGAGCAGGATTATAAGAAACAGTGTATACTGAAGTAGTAGTTGAAAATTTAAAATGTAGGAAAAATGGGGTATAAGAAGGAGAAATTAAACATTTGCCACTGTAATAAAGGAAACAGACAGTGTTTCATTAAAAAGCAAGAGAACATTATAATGTACTGTGCACACTTAGGAAGTTTACATCACTTAGCGTGGAAGTAGTGAAAGTCACTCAGTGAAATTTGGGTATAATTTTAAATATTAATATATTAGCAAATGTGATAGGATGTAGACATCATTTGGTTAGAGATGAACTGAAAAGTTGAAACGTGTATTTAACTACAGGAATGTGTGCAGTTTAATAGTATCCATCCCCAAAGTTACATTTTTGTGATGATTGCTGTACATGGGATGATGTTAAAAATGCAAACATCTTTATTTATCCAAAAACTTAGAAAAAGTACTGATACAATAAAGAAACTCAATGTAAGAATAAAGAAGTTGCATAGGAAAAACAGTGTGTTGTCTCCATTGCAGAACATTAAATAATAATCATGTAGTACATAAATGTGTATAAATTATGCTTTTCCAAAACATCAGATGAATTGTGCACAATCTAGCATATTTAAATTTCTGGAACAGCATTGTACACAATACAAGAAACCTGACTGAAACTAAAATGTGAGTGCAAGTGGCAATTATGTATAGCTGCCCAAAGGAGACATGGCCTCACCTCAGCAACAACATTTCCATATATTCAACATTATGAGAACACATATTTTTGGAAATGTAAAGCTTTTTGGAAGCATGATTAAGACTGGTTTGCTATTTTAGTTAGTTTTTAAAGGATATATGTATTTATGTGAAGGTCATGTTAATGTAATGGAAGGTAACTGAGACTTTATTTAAATTGAAATGTGAAAT